>NW_025999458.1:0-101083 GCF_019419815.1 Pyrus x bretschneideri
CCCGAAATATTATTGCTGGGCCGAGCAGCAGGATGTGCTCGGCCCAAGGAGATGATAAATACTATGGGTCGAATAATAAGGCCCGGGCCAGCTGGCAGGGTCGGCCAAATCCCATCAGAAGTAGTCCAGATAAATAGAAAGGTCGAGGAAGTCCTGGTGCAACTAGGATTCTCGACCAGCAAGGAATGAAGTCCCGAAAAGAAGGAAAATTCAGAATCCCAGTAGGAGTAGGTTTGTTCGAAGAAGAAGCGAAATGGGACAAGGACTCCCAATCCAAATCGGAGTCGGTTTCAAGGAATGGGGCACTATAAATACAAGAAATCATGCAAGCATAAAGGACCTTCAAATCAGCATACTGGTGTGAAAATTATGTTGACACACAAATTAAACCCTATTTGTGACAATTGTAGTAATGAAGTAAGTAGGGATCGTTCTAACCGGGGATTAACTAGGGGTGCTAATCTAATTTGAATTGACTCAAAAACACAAAAACTAAAATTTAATTTGGTCGAATTTGAAAGTGTTTATGACTCCAAATGCTTAAAAACACAAAATAAAACAAATACAAATGACTACGACTCAACAAAATATGGGGGGATTGTGGTTGGATGAATTTAAACTAAATGGGCAGATTGTAAAGAAAATAGATTTTAAGACAAAATTTGGATGAATCAATGGATGATGGGATAGCTAAGGGGTTCTTCTCCACACATGAAATATATGCAACGTAAATCAATTTCCAATTATCAATCCAATAAGTTATGAACCTCGACACTCCAAGTTAATTAGGTCCGCTTAAATTAACCTTCAGATTTCCCTAGAATCATTGAATTGGATGAATATGCATCGCAAACAAATTATTCCTAACAAATTCTCTATATGAACAGCATGATAAAGATATAAGTTAGAATCATTACGTTCTTTGGAAATCATAAGCATCGACAAGGCATTTGTAACTATGAAAAGCATGATACGCTTGCCAGGAATCTACTTAACATGATCGTGACTAGCAACCTTCACTACTTGTGAATATAAATTCATAACGATTAGGTGAAACAAACTTATATCCTAGCATCAAATTCAAGCATGCAAATTAAGCGTGCACTCTCAATCAACATACAAGAATAAGTTTTAAATCAAACGGTTAAGCAAATTGTATTCAAAACTTATGCAACGATAATTGGAAGTAATCAACTTATTTCACATATATAATCATGGTTTCGAATCACCCCCTAGCTAACTAGGGGGATTTAGCCTCTCATGTTCACAAAAAGAGAATTACAAATGAATTTAAACATAAAGCACAAAGGATTGATTACACCTAGAACGCCCAACGAATCCACGTGAATTGGTGCGCGTCGAAGCTCCTCTTTCCTCTTCTCCTTGATGCGGCAGATTGGGTTTTGGATGATTTTGGGTGAATTTCTGGGTTATAGATAGGTTTAGGGTTGTTTGGTAGTGCGGCAAGGTGGTGGAGTGATGGAGGAAGGGTTGTATGGTAGCTGGAAGTGTGGGGATGGCTGCGGCAAGGTTGGATTGTATGTGTAAGATCGCTGGAATGGAAGGGAGATGTCACGGCTTGGGAATTAGGGAAGAATGGTTGCGGCTGTGATATAATGTTTTTGTGTATTAGGCCGAATAGAATGAAATGGGAGCATGGGATGGATCCTGCGGATTGAAGAATTAGGGTTCAAATCTTGATGTCCGTGACGGCTAGGGAGGATATGGCTTAGAAGAATCATAGAATATGTTGCTGCCAAGAGGGATTTAATTAGGTTTTCTTTTTTAGGTGGCTGCATGATGTGTGAGAGATGAATCAATATTGCACTAGGATTAGGAAAAAGGTGCGGCTGGATTAGAATAATGGGATTATTAGGGTGAATGGCTGAAATTGGTCTCCCTTATGCACGGCAAAGAAGAAATAAATAATATATGGTGGGTGCTTGAAGATTTTTTGTTTGGTTTCTTAGGGTTTATGACAAAGGGGGGGGGCCACGACTTTGTAAGGCCATTAGGTTTTGTGGTGCTGCATGATATGAATAAAAAGTAGGGGAAATTAGGGCCAATTGGAAGGTACGGCTGTGATTTTGAATTAGAGGGATTATGGTGGCTGCATGGGAAATATGGTTTTGTGAATGAAATATATGTTTAAACCTAGGGTGCGGCTAAATGGTGGAAACCCTAAGGTTTTAGAAATTCAAACCCTAGTTTATTTTTATTAACTAAAATTCACCTAAAGGCTGCTAGAATTAGGAAATAAAATCAGAAATTAAAGAGGGAAAGATTAAAGGGTGCGGCTAGGGTTAGGTTAGGAAAGGGAACCAGGGTTAAGGCACGGCAAGGTTGTGTAATTGGGCTAGGGCCTTGGTTTTGTGTCCTAAAGTGCTTACAAGGCTTCAAGTAGGAAACCTTGTTTGAGTAGGATTCCTCGTTTTGGTAAGAATTCATCGTTGGAGTAGGAATTCGTCGTTTCTTCAAATCTTCAACTCATTCATTCCTCTTTCGCTCCAAAAGACTCCAATTTGCATCTTCTTGCACACTTTGGCCTTATAATCTGAAAATACACAAAAGTAGCCTTAAACACTAAAATAGCTAAATAAACACAACATAAATGCACGAGAACAAGCTAATTAAGTCGCATGAATATGCTCCTATCAAATTCCCCCACACTTAACTTTTGCTAGTCCTCGAGCAAAACAAAACAACTAAACTAAACAAAACGAAACAAAACAAAACAAAACATAACCTAAACCTTCCAACGTTTGCCTCAGGGATTTCCAATGAAACATGACATGTCAAAGATCATTACTCACATAGTTTTTAGTCTTCCTTTCCCTCAAGCACATACTTAATCATAGTCACCATTCACTAATTCGCATTTAATCAATTAAAACACATTTTGAATGTAGTAACATGCCTTAGAGAATTCCCTCAATTCCTCACTAGTTAGGCACTCAATTTTCAATCAGATTTTCTGACTACACTCCCTACACTAGTTATATGTGAGAAGATTGATGTAAACATGAAAGACTAGTACTCACATATGTTATAACAAAGAACGCAATTTCTAGAGTAATTGAACGTGTTTAGATATGATCTCATGAATGGAATGCTACTACTTAGATGCGAGAACCAGTGACACCATATGCTCATACCAAATTCAAACTCCACAAATGAAATGCACAACACTCAAGATAGAAGTCAAGGGTTGTAACGGGGCTTGAGGTATTGGCTCACAAGGAAAGGTAGGGATAAACAAAAGTTCTTTAAGCAATAGGAAGCAAAGTAATGAAATTAAGACCTAGAATTCCCTTAGAACGCAGAAATCAACTTTTAGACAAATAGGGAAGATTCAAACAACTCTTAGGGCCTAATTCATTGTTTTGGGCCCTTACTTCAACAAACCATACTTTGGAACTCTTTTTCACCTCTTTTCTTTTCTTTTTTTTTTTTTTTCTTTTTTTTTTTTTTTTCTTGCCGTGCCTATGGCACATAACTCACATCAATAATCCTTCCCCCACACTTATTTTCTGCAACACATTAATCAAAAGGAATTCATTCATGCTTACTATGCTTCAAGAACAAAGGTACGGATGATCCTAATCTAGGCTAGGTGAGGATGATATGGGTTAACAAAGAACATGGCTAACACGGCTCAATGGGGTTAAACTTAAACACAAAATGAATGAAGGCACATGGTTGTTTAGCTTTGATGGTGGTCACTACACAACTTCATCTTGAATATGTGTTATGCAAATCAATAACATGCTTTGAATGAAATGGGCATGAGTTCTAGTATTTGGAACTGAGTGATGAAACGCCTTCTAAGTAGTAACCAAGCAATGAATAATGAGATCATGCAACGACTTTAGAAAACAATGATGCATAGATTATTACTCTCCAAATAAACGTTTAGGCTCAAGTCTCACCGGGATGTAGCGTTTGTTTAAGTTCCTTCCTTCAAGCATGTTACAAAAACAAATTTTTTTTTTTCTTTGTGATTACATGTGAATTCGTAAACTATAACTACAAACAAGCATAAACCAAAGAGTATATCAAACGTCCATCCATGTTTGTAACTTTCTTTAACCATCATGCAATTAAAAACCAAATCCTCATCATTGTGTTGGAAGGTACCCTACGACACAAACAAACATACAAACACAACTCTTTTTGGGTTTTTCAAAACAATTTTTCAAATTTTTAGGGGATTTTCGGATTTTTCAAAATAACACATAAAAAGACTCTAAAAATAGCTTAAAAACACTTAAAAACAGTGGGAAACAAGTTTAGACATGTTAGGTGGTAATACCCTACGAATTTCATGCAAAAATATCTCAAAAAAGAATGTTACCCCCCCACACTTAAACTAAACATTGTCCTCAATGTTTTAGACATAATTGAACACATTACACATAACAAAAAGTAAGCAACAAAGGAAAAGGGTTTAGGGACGCAAATCTGAGTGTGGAGCGATTCCCAAGTTCTTCCTTTGTTGAGTGCATGGGTTGCCTCCCAAGTAGCGCTTGCTTTAACGTCTTCCAGCCGGACGAGTCCTTCTTTTCTCACTTAGGACCCACGGCATGCCATGGGATCTCCTCCACAACATGCTCCATGAATTTCTCGTAGTATGGCTCGATGAATGGGAGGGGATAGTGATCCTCCCTGATTTTGGTGGTTGGGTTCCTAAAATCCATATAAATGCTCCCACCACCTTGAAATTGATTGGGTACCTGCTCCAAAGAAGGTAACAACCTATTAGTTGAAATGGGAATTGGAATTGGGCTTGGTGACTTACAAACATATTGTATTGCAGGCTCAAAATCGGCAGCCCTATCAACAATGTCCCCAATTGAAGTTTCGGCCATATTGGGTGGTTGTAGGGCAATCGCTCCAAGTTCTTTTCCCATGGTGGTGCTTGACACATCCTTCGTGGTAAGTGTGGATCCTTTCGGCCCTTTATCCTTATGCACATCTACGACAAAACAAGAACGACTATCGTTAGGATTCTTAACAGAGTCATAAACATTGAATTTAATTACGTCACCACCAAACTCCATTGTTAGTGCTCCTTTGGCCACATCAATCTTGGTTTGGGCCGTTTTCATGAACGGACGGCCTAGCAAGAGTGGCAATGATGGAGCATCGCTCGAATCCTCCATTTCTAGGACATAAAAATCTGCAGGAAAGATGAGATGATTGACCTGCACTAAAACATCCTCAAGGACTCCCTTGGGATAAACATTAGAACGATCGGCCAATTGAATTATAACGCCATCTTGTTTTAACTCACCCAGGTTCATAGATGCATAAATGGAATATGGCATGACATTAATAGAAGCACCTAAATCTAACATGCATTGTTTAAATCTAGTGTTTCCAATTGTGCATGGGATGGTAAAGCTCCCTGGATCCTTACATTTTGGAGGCAACTTTCGTTGCAAAACCGCCGATACATTTTCACTCACTTTCACAACTTCTTTGTTTGCAATTCTTTTCCTAGTTGTGCATAATTCTTTTAAAAACTTTGCATACCTCGGGACTTGCTTAATGGCATCAAGTAAAGGAATGTTTACTTGGACTTTCCGAAACGTCTCCAGAATGTCTTTTTCCTGCTCCTCCTTCTTTGTTTGCATAAACCTGCTAGGAAAAGGAACATCGGGTGGAACAAAGTTAGAATTAATCAATTTTGAACCCAACTTACCTTTGGTGGCCGAATGGGATGAGGTGGGTGCATTAATGTCCCTCGGTAGTTGCGGCAAGGGTGTTTGTACCCTTGCCGTGGGCTTGCTTGCCTCCTCTTCTTCAATTCTCCGTTTTTCATCCTCTTCGGGGCTTGATGGTGATGGTTTGGATGTAATGCCAACTTCTTTTCCACTTCTCAAGGTGATTGCATTGGCCGTTTCGAAACCACCCTTGGGATTGACCACCGTAGTACTTGGTAACTTACCATTTTCACGGAATTGTCCCAAAAATTCGGCCATTTGGCCCATTTGCTTCTTTAGCTCATTAACCTCCTTTGCTTGGTTCTGCATTCCCTGCGCCATTGTGGTTAGTAACTGATATGTTTTATCGTCATTCATAGACGTACCTGAGTTGGTTTGGGATGATTGTGCTTGATGAGGTGGTTGTGGTGCCATTGGCCTTGGAAAGAAACCCGGGGGTTGTCGGAATCCACTTTGTTGGCCATATTGTGGTGCATCTCTCCATCTGAAATTGGGGTGGTCACGCCATCCCTGATTGTATGTGTTGGAGAAAGGATCACCTCTTGGTTGGTTCTGATTCCCATAGCCCACGGCATTGGCAGATTCCCACCCTCCGTTCTCAATTAATTGAGGGCATTGATCAGATTGGTGTCCTTGAATGGAGCATACACCACAGATTATAGTTCCTTGCGTCTTAGGGCCTTCAACAAACTGCGATAACATAGACGTAAGGTTAGCCATCTGGGATTGTAACTCAGAAATAGAACTTACCTCATTTACATGTTGTGGCCGTGGGGTGTCTCTCTGCCCAACACCTTCATATTGTTGTGCATTGAGTGCTCGATTAGCAATGAGAGTTTTGGCATCCCTAGGCGTCTTGTCCACTAGAGCTCCTCCCGCGGATGCATCCAACATTTGCCGTTCAAGTGGTAAAAGGCCTTCGTAAAAATATTGAAGAAGTAGCTCCTCCTTCATCTGGTGCTGTGGACATGAAGCAACAAGAGATTTAAAACGTTCATAATACGTAGGAAAAGATTCACCTTGGCTTTGCTGAATTCCACTAATCTTCTTGCGAAGAAGAATGACTCGTGATGTCGGAAAGAACTTCTCTAAGAAGGCTCGCTTCATACTCTCCCATGATGTGACAGTTCCGGGAGCCAACTCATACAACCAATCCTTGGCCTTCTCTACCAAAGAAAAAGGAAAAGCCTTCATCTTCAATATGTTGCTGTCCACGTTCACCGGTGTCATACTTGAGCACACCACCTCGAATTCCTTTAGATGCTTGTTCGGATCCTCCATGGCCAACCCATGGTATTTCGGAATATGGTGGAGCAAGCTGGACTTCAACTCAAATTCATCGGTCTTCTCAGGGGCTGCCCTAGGGTATTGGATGCAAAGAGGTGCTGCATTGGCCAAACCCGAGGCAGAAAGCTCCTTGATGGTTCGATTGTCCACTGCCATGGTTGGTACTTCCTCTTCAACCCTTGCCGTGGCCTCCTCTTCAACCTCAACTTCAACTTCTTGCTCTTCTAATTCAGGTTCGGGACTAGGAGGATTAGACGCTTGCGATTTCTTTTTCCTTCTCAAAATCCTCTCGAAATCACCGTCAAAGTCGGAGATATGCTCACGAACAGGTTGTGAGCCACGGGTCATAAACTAGTACCTGCACACACGGCACAAGTAAGGAAATAAGGTGCCACACACGGCACAAAAACAAAACACACACACACGGTGTAAAAAAATTAAAACAAAACAGAAACTAAACAATTTAAACAAGACTCAAGACAAGGGATTAGCAACTTTGCTAATCCCCGGCAACGGCGCCAAAATTTGGTGTGAAAATTATGTTGACACACAAATTAAACCCTATTTGTGACAATTGTAGTAATGAAGTAAGTAGGGATCGTTCTAACCGGGGATTAACTAGGGGTGCTAATCTAATTTGAATTGACTCAAAAACACAAAAACTAAAATTTAATTTGGTCGAATTTGAAAGTGTTTATGACTCCAAATGCTTAAAAACACAAAATAAAACAAATACAAATGACTACGACTCAACAAAATATGGGGGGATTGTGGTTGGATGAATTTAAACTAAATGGGCAGATTGTAAAGAAAATAGATTTTAAGACAAAATTTGGATGAATCAATGGATGATGGGATAGCTAAGGGGTTCTTCTCCACACATGAAATATATGCAACGTAAATCAATTTCCAATTATCAATCCAATAAGTTATGAACCTCGACACTCCAAGTTAATTAGGTCCGCTTAAATTAACCTTCAGATTTCCCTAGAATCATTGAATTGGATGAATATGCATCGCAAACAAATTATTCCTAACAAATTCTCTATATGAACAGCATGATAAAGATATAAGTTAGAATCATTACGTTCTTTGGAAATCATAAGCATCGACAAGGCATTTGTAACTATGAAAAGCATGATACGCTTGCCAGGAATCTACTTAACATGATCGTGACTAGCAACCTTCACTACTTGTGAATATAAATTCATAACGATTAGGTGAAACAAACTTATATCCTAGCATCAAATTCAAGCATGCAAATTAAGCGTGCACTCTCAATCAACATACAAGAATAAGTTTTAAATCAAACGGTTAAGCAAATTGTATTCAAAACTTATGCAACGATAATTGGAAGTAATCAACTTATTTCACATATATAATCATGGTTTCGAATCACCCCCTAGCTAACTAGGGGGATTTAGCCTCTCATGTTCACAAAAAGAGAATTACAAATGAATTTAAACATAAAGCACAAAGGATTGATTACACCTAGAACGCCCAACGAATCCACGTGAATTGGTGCGCGTCGAAGCTCCTCTTTCCTCTTCTCCTTGATGCGGCAGATTGGGTTTTGGATGATTTTGGGTGAATTTCTGGGTTATAGATAGGTTTAGGGTTGTTTGGTAGTGCGGCAAGGTGGTGGAGTGATGGAGGAAGGGTTGTATGGTAGCTGGAAGTGTGGGGATGGCTGCGGCAAGGTTGGATTGTATGTGTAAGATCGCTGGAATGGAAGGGAGATGTCACGGCTTGGGAATTAGGGAAGAATGGTTGCGGCTGTGATATAATGTTTTTGTGTATTAGGCCGAATAGAATGAAATTGGAGCATGGGATGGATCCTGCGGATTGAAGAATTAGGGTTCAAATCTTGATGTCCGTGACGGCTAGGGAGGATATGGCTTAGAAGAATCATAGAATATGTTGCTGCCAAGAGGGATTTAATTAGGTTTTCTTTTTTAGGTGGCTGCATGATGTGTGAGAGATGAATCAATATTGCACTAGGATTAGGAAAAAGGTGCGGCTGGATTAGAATAATGGGATTATTAGGGTGAATGGCTGAAATTGGTCTCCCTTATGCACGGCAAAGAAGAAATAAATAATATATGGTGGGTGCTTGAAGATTTTTTGTTTGGTTTCTTAGGGTTTATGACAAAGGGGGGGGGCCACGACTTTGTAAGGCCATTAGGTTTTGTGGTGCTGCATGATATGAATAAAAAGTAGGGGAAATTAGGGCCAATTGGAAGGTACGGCTGTGATTTTGAATTAGAGGGATTATGGTGGCTGCATGGGAAATATGGTTTTGTGAATGAAATATATGTTTAAACCTAGGGTGCGGCTAAATGGTGGAAACCCTAAGGTTTTAGAAATTCAAACCCTAGTTTATTTTTATTAACTAAAATTCACCTAAAGGCTGCTAGAATTAGGAAATAAAATCAGAAATTAAAGAGGGAAAGATTAAAGGGTGCGGCTAGGGTTAGGTTAGGAAAGGGAACCAGGGTTAAGGCACGGCAAGGTTGTGTAATTGGGCTAGGGCCTTGGTTTTGTGTCCTAAAGTGCTTACAAGGCTTCAAGTAGGAAACCTTGTTTGAGTAGGATTCCTCGTTTTGGTAAGAATTCATCGTTGGAGTAGGAATTCGTCGTTTCTTCAAATCTTCAACTCATTCATTCCTCTTTCGCTCCAAAAGACTCCAATTTGCATCTTCTTGCACACTTTGGCCTTATAATCTGAAAATACACAAAAGTAGCCTTAAACACTAAAATAGCTAAATAAACACAACATAAATGCACGAGAACAAGCTAATTAAGTCGCATGAATATGCTCCTATCACATACAATTGCTCTGCGCAAAACCTCTCAACACCTTGAGATTTTTTCCTTTTCTTTTCCTGCCGACACACCTTCAGTTTGGATAAACAGCACTGTGGAAGCGCCCGGCGAGCACCTTCAGTTTGGATAAACAGCACTGCTGCCGCAGAATCAGCCGACCGAGAAGCATCTTCAGTTTGGATAAACAGCACTGCGTCGAGGTCGACCGATTATCTATCCAAGTCTCGGTCGAGAAAGGTTTTCGAACCTTTGTTGGCAGAGGTCACCTTGCTAGCCTTCTCGGCATTGTTAGGTGTTACGAATTACATTGCTCGGCGTACTGGTCGCCGAGTGGTTTTATGATTGGATACTCACAAGTGAGTTTCAGGGTTCGGCATTCCGACGGCCGAACTACGTTTACCATCAAGACATACATCACGTTCGAGTACTCGTGCCCATACACCTTGGTCTCGATTCGACGTGCTTATACTCTCACGAATATAATCACAGTGACCGAATCGGGCTCGGACGATTTGTGAACTCCGTAGAATTAGCAGCCTTGTCTTCAGGCTGTAGAACCCAGAGACCGAGAGTGTTCCTTCCTCGGTCGCAATCGCAAGTTAAAGAAGTCAGCGACGCGCTCAAAGCTACATCAACAAATTTTACTCCTCGGCCAGACTCGGCCGACGAGCTGGCATGCCCCGCATTCGACCGAAGGACGTAGTTAGCTTATTAGTTACTCGGCCTGCGCGCCACATAGGTTTTGTAATTTTTAGGGTCAACATTTTGGCACGCCCAGTGGGACCATTTGTGCTAAACCTTCGGAGTTCATGACCATTGAGACACGGTCTACGAAGCAGAAAACAACCATGGGAAAGTCAACGACTGACTTACCAGTGCAAGGCCTTGGGCAGGATTTGCACTCTACAAAAAATCCGATCATAATTGCGCCGCCCGAGGCCACAAGTGTAACACGCCGAGAGAATGATGTCTGTCTCGGCGGGCAACCTTACAACCCCGCAGTCCCGAATCAAACAGCTGGAATGTTCATGGAAGGGATTGTGGAAGATTGTGATGACGATGGTGGGGAAGGTTTCGATCCACCAACTAGGACATTCCTTCGAAGACGACTGGATGAACAATATCGTCAGGTCGAGCAGTCGATTGGTCAGAAGATGAATGATTTGCTAGACGCAATACGTAGTAACAGCGATACACAGACCAGAATGCTTGAACTACTAGTCAGTAAAGCTTTCGAAGATAGCTAGGTCGACCAACCGCGGCAGCTCCCGACGAATGTGCCCATACCAGCCGAGAGAGGGTCCGCTCGGCCGCAACCAATCCCCTTAGAAAGAAGAGGACCAGGAAATAGATCTGAGGGACCAAGCCAAGGAGAAGAAGTCGCTTCCATAAACGTGACCGAAGTCCAGAGAATGATTGATTCGGCCCTAAAGAAAGGGCCGAAGTTTCCAAAATTCATTCACCCATACCCGGCTTATGTGGAAAGGTTTGAATACCCATGAGGATTTAAGATCCCCGATTTCAGCCTCTTCGCCGGGGAATCATCATTATCCTCACTAGAACATGTGGCTCGGTTCACAGCGCAGTGTGGGGACGTCAATAGTGATTTTTACAAACTACGACTGTTTAACTTTTCATTGACAGGCTCAGCTTTCGCCTGGTACATTAATCTTCCACCCAACTCCGTGCAGAGTTGGGAAGAGTTGGTCGAAAAGTTCCATGAACAATTCTATCGGCCAGGGATGGAGATGTCCGTATCATCCTTGGCCAGGATGGCTCAAGCATCTGATGAATCTCCAATGGAATACCTAACAAGGTTTAAATCGGCCAGGAATTGGTGCCGAGTGCCACTCCCCGAAGTGGAATTCGTCAGGATCGCCCTCAACGGATTAGACGTGGAATACAAAAAGAAGTTTCTGGGGGCAAATATTCGAGATATGTACGAACTTGCTCAACACGTCGAACAATATGAGTATCTGCTCCGAGAAGAAAAGATATCAAAGTCACCATCCCGGGGGACGTTGTATAAGAACCCCACGGTGAGCTATGCATCGGCCGAAAGTGAAGACCCTCAGTATGCTAGTGTGGATGCGGCCGAGATAATAATAGACAAACCCTATGTTTGCAAGGCTTTGGCGCAAGTAAATACCAAAGACGCCAAAACACGTTTGACCGCCGAGGAAACGGCTAAGTCATCAAAAGTATACACTTTTGATATCACCAAAGCTGACGCAATTTTCGATCAGTTATTGGCAGCAAAAATCATCAAGCTTCGGCCGGGGCATACTATCCCTAAGGCCAATGAATTAAAAGGAAAGATATACTGCAAGTATCATAATTCTAATAAGCATGCAACCAATAATTGTGTTGTGTTCCGGGACACAATTCAAAGCTGGATTGAAAAAGGAAAGTTGAAATTTCTGGAAAAGATGGCGGTCGACGTTAATCATTTCCCTTCAACAACGATTGGTATGGTGGATGCTCACCTTCCCAAAAACAAAGGGAAGGCCGAATATGTCCCAGTGCAGCATATCCGTCGACAAACTGGTCAAACAAGACTAAAGCTTGATATCTTTTCAAATGCACCACCAACGGAACAATCGGTGCGACCCGCCGATGAGCCGATGACAAGGTCAAAATCCGACGGAACTTGTGGATCGAAGGTTTTATGTGACCATTGTAAAACACCAGTCGAACCTGGGAAGAAATCTTCAACACCACCCACGGCCCCTACAACATCATCAAAGGGATTAGGTCCACGACGTCAAGTGTTTGATCGACTCGGCCCACAAGTACAGCCGAAAGACCAGACCTCGGTCAGGCGGCGTCTTGATTTCGACGCACCTTTCTATAATGAGGATTATTACTCGCACAATGCCAACAGTTCGGGATTACCAGCCGATCGCAAAACTTTCAAACCACCAAGGACATCGGATCAACGCTGGTACAGTTACAATTCTCCGACTGGTTTGTATACGGCGCTGTCCAAATCCCAAAAACGTCGTCGTCAACGGATAGATTGCATGGCTCGGCGACGAGAAGCGCAGGCCAGCCCGGCCAACCAATGGCAACCAAAAAAGGCCGTGGAAGATAGTAGCGAACGGCCAACCCCGACTATCATGACCGAGTTAGCCGAAGGGAAGAAAGTAGCGGATGCTGATTTCGAAACCACCATTGAGGAGGCTGAGAAACGTATTAAGATCCTTCTTCGGCCTGGGGAAACGAGAGCTCGTCTAGAGTACTTTACACAAGAGGCCGAAAGGAAACTTTCACCGTTACCACCGCGCGAGCCGTTTATCAAAATACGGCGTAACTTACACCCTCCATTCCTCGGTGCATCCATGGAATACATGCGAGAATTTCATAAGAAATATTCTGCAAATGACTTGTACGGACTCCCCAAGGCATGTCAGGAAGCCCTCGACTTAGCGCTAACTTGCCCTGATGCCGAGCAAATTATCCAGAAAACTTCTGATCCAGCCATTAAAGCTAGGTTTCAACATATACGGTTGGCTCGGGTCCTTGGTTTTGAGGTCGATCCTTATACAGATATCGACGCCGCCGAATTACCCTTTTCGCTCGAAGACCTTCAGCATTTACGCTATCATTTCGAAGTCTTCTCGGCTGTATCGCTCTTCGGCCTCACGGCCGACGAGGAAAAACGGATAGCACGATTGGATACCTATCTAGACACGAGGAACGCCCGTATTGCATATGAAGAACGAGCCCGTGTAACAAAGGACCAACGGAAATCTTAGACAGTCCACATCGTCGAAGGAAATGGCTCACCCACACTCGATTTGGTTCCCACGTCTCGGATACCGGCTCTTACCGAGGAACTCAAAAGTTTGATCGAGGATTTTCCGACGACTGCTACAGAGGATAGTTCTCCGGAAGACGACGACCATGACCCAATGGGCCCCTCGGTCCTCGAACATATGGAGATTAGTATGGTACACGTTCTACCGGTTGAATTCCAACCGAGTACCCACCAGTCAAGCTTCTTGGACGGGGACGTAGTTGCCGAGGAAGCCACACAAGTAGACTTCGTCGCAAACGACGACGATCGAGAAAACCAGAGTGGAGATAACCTCAAGGTAGCTTTGGCCGAGCTATTTCCCCGCTCCTCCTCGGTTAATCTCCAACACCTAAAGCCGTTGTACGTCACGGCTCACATCGAAGGATTTCCCATTTCTAAAGTATTTGTCGACTGTGGAGCCACAGTCAACATTATGCCAATATCCGTCATGAAGGCTTTACGCTGTTCTGATAATGAACTCATTCCGTCAGGGATCACTATGAGCAGCTTTGTTGGTGACAAATCTCAGACCAAAGGGGTGCTCCCGTTGGAAGTTAGCATTGCCGGTCGTCAACATATGACGGCATTCTTTGTCATTGATTCCAAGACGGATTATAACGCATTACTTGGCCGCGACTGGATCCACCAAACCAGTTGCATTCCTTCATCATTATACCAAGTCCTCATCTTTTGGGATGGCAAATCAGTCGTAGTTCACCCAGCCGATAACCAACCATTTGAAACCAACATGATTCAGGCTCGCTATTATGATGATCACGTCGGCTACATCACCCTCCAAGGCCTTAACGAGGATGGACGGCCGACGAGAATTTCAGTACAAAAAGTGATTGAGGTCGGCGCCGAGACTGTCCAACAGGATTCGGCGAGACTTGGCTTGGCGAACTTGGTTATCAATGTCGATGATTGAGCACACCACACAAGAACGGCGTCAGGCCGCGGTTTCATCTATAATGGAACGTCTGCTGGCCCATTGGTACGCCATTACCAAGCAACCACATTCTGGCGTCAATTTAATCGAATTTCTGGCCGAAGCAGATAACGGCCCCGTTCTATCTTTCGATAAATTTCAGGCTGCGCCCGCCGAACTCGAAGACCATCGACCTCAAGTCAAGGACCCGTTAGAGGAAGTGAACGTCGGCACGGCCGAGGATCCTCGAACATTGTTTATTAGTGCGTTACTCCCACCGTCCATGAAGGTCGAACTCTATAAACTACTCCACGAATTTAAAGATTGCTTTGCGTGGAGTTATCATGAAATGCCAGGCCTCGACCGAAACCTTGTAGAGCATGAGCTACGCATCAAGGAGGGGTGTAAGCCTTTTCGACAGCCTCCTCGCCGATTTTCAAACGAAGTACAACTCGGCATTAAGGAAGAATTAGTTCGGCTTCTAAAAGCTGGGTTTATTAGGACCACTCGGTATGTCGAATGGTTGGCCAATATCGTCCCCGTATTAAAGAAAAACGGTGCCCTTCGCATTTGCATCGATTTCCGTAATCTAAATCTGGCTACTCCCAAGGATGAATATACGATGCCGATCTCAGATTTATTAATTGATGCCGCATCTAATCATGAACTGCTATCTTTTATGGACGGTCATGCGGGTTATAACCAGATTTTCATCGCCGAAGCTGACGTCCACAAGACGGCTTTCCGTTGCCCGGGGGCACTTGGTACTTACGAATGGGTAGTCATGCCTTTCGGCCTCAAGAATGCCGGCGCCACATACCAACGAGCCATGAATATGATCTTCCACGACTTAATCGGTACAATCGTCGAAGTTTATATCGATGATGTGGTCGTAAAATCCAAACGTTGTCAAACACACCTTGACGACCTGAGGCAAGCGTTCCTTCGCATGCGCAAAAACAACCTCAAGATGAACCCGGCCAAGTGTGCTTTCGGTGTTTCGGCCGGTAATTTCTTAGGATTTTTGGTGCACCATCGCGGCATCGAGGTCGACGAAAATAAAGCCCACGCCATCATTAGCGCCCCACTGCCGACGACAAAGAAACAGCTTCAGTCGTTACTCGGGCAGATTAATTTCCTCCGTCGTTTCATCGCCAATTCGGCCGGTAAAATGAAAGCATTCTCTACACTCCTTAAACTGAAGGAGACCGACCGATTTGAATGGCGCGAAGAGCATCAAGCTACATTTACGCAAATCAAGGTGGCCCTTTCCACCCCACCTGTGCTCGTTCCACCTTGTCGCAACAAACCCCTTAAATTGTACATTTCGGCAGCTGTTGAATCCATTGGGTGCCTACTCGCACAAGATAACAACGTCGGCCGCGAACAAGCTATCTTTTACCTTAGCCGAAACCTGAATTCACCAGAACTTAATTATTCCCCTGTCGAAAAACTTTGCTTAGCGTTGTTTTTCGCCGCATCCAAGCTTCGGCATTACATGCTCCCCACAGTTACGCAAGTCATCGCCCAAACCGACGTAATTCGTTACATGCTGACTCGGCCTATGGTCAAAGGCTGAATTGGGAAATGGACACTCGCCTTATCTGAGTTCAGCCTTCAGTATGTACCCCAAAAGGCCGTCAAGGGGCAAGCCCTCGCCGACTTCCTGGCACAACACCCATCCCCTTATGGTCTTGAGGGGGGCGAGGTCGACATCGGTTTCGTCACCACACGCGATAACCATTGGACTATGCATTTCGATGGTTCCAGTACTTCGACCTCGGCAGGTGTCGGCATCGCAATTCAGTCGCCTGACCACTGCCGATGGTGTTTTTCTCTCAAGTTAGATTTCAGCTGCACCAATAATCAGGCCGAGTATGAAGCCCTCATTATCGGCCTCCATGTTTTACACGATCTGCGGGCCCCCCGCGTTCTCGTCCTTGGTGATTCCGAACTTGTGATTAACCAACTGAACGGCGTGTTTCGTTGCATGAGTTGTACTTTAGCTCCCTATCACATGGTCGCCACTTACCTGGCCGAGTCGTTCGACCAAATCACATTTGAACACATTTCACGTATCCACAATACTGACGCCGACGAACTCGCCCAGATCGCCTCCTGAGCACAACTCATGGGGGGCAAACTAAGTCGAATTATGGAAATTGCGAACACGGGTCAACGCTCGTACCCCGTTTTGATTAATCAGCAAACTCTCCAACGCACGCACGTAATACGTACAAGGGTGATGTCGCTCCCATCCCTGTTAGAACGAGGAGATCCCATAGAAGTATGCGCCGTCGAAGTAGAACCGGATGATTGGAGAAAGACGATGTTACGGTACCTCAATAACCCCAATGGGAAACACGACCGAAGAACGAAGGTGCTCGCGACGAATTACGTGTCGTATCAAAATGAATTATATCGCAAGGGCGAAGATGGTTTACTACTATTGTGCCTCGGCCCACACGAGGCTGCCCAAGTAATGGCCGAGGTACATAAAGGAATTTGCGGAGCGCAACAATCTGAACGAAAGATGCGTTGGTTGCTCCGACGACACTGTTATTTTTGGCCCAATATATTAAAGGATTGCATCGAATATGCGCGGAGATGCGTATCATGCCAGATTCATGGACCCATTCAGAGAGCCCCGGCCGAATTGCTACACTCGGTTACTAAACCATGGCCATTCAGGGGTTGGGCAATGGATGTAATTGGCAAAATTATGCCATCATCGGGGGCAGCGAAACACGCATGGATAATTGTAGCAACTGACTATTTCACTAAGTGGGTCGAGGCAAGGTCATACGCCGAATTAACGGCTAAAGAGGTATGCAACTTCGTAGAGGAGAATATTGTGACCAGATTCGGCGTGCCAGAAACGATCATAACTGATAATGGCACTATATTTACGGCCGATAGGTTTAGGGAATACGCGGCAAGTTTGAATATCCGACTCGAGCAATCTACGCCGTACTACCCACAGGCAAACGGACAGGCCGAGGCAAGCAACAAAGTGTTGATCGGCATCCTTGAAAAAATGGTAAAAGAGAAACCTGGTTTGTGGCATTTGAAGTTAAGTGAAGCATTATGGGCATACCGAACTTCACCTCGGTCAGCCACTGGAACCACTCCTTACGCGTTAACTTATGGACACGACGCCATGTTACCGGTCGAATTAAGTATAAGTTCGTTGCGAGTAATCGAGCAGAGTGATTTGTACAGTATTGAATATAGTCAAGCGATGCGACAAGAGTTAGAAGACTTAGAAGAAAGTCGAATCGATGCAGTTAACTTGTTAATAGCACAAAAGAAAATTGTCGAGCGAGCGTATAATCAGCGTGTAAGACAAAAAACGTTCGGCGAAGGAGAATTGGTTTGGCAAACTGTGTTGCCTGTTGGGATTAAAGACCCCAGATTTGGTAAATGGTCGCCAAATTGGGAAGTGCCATTCATCGTTCACAAAATACTCGGCAAGGGGGCATATCATTTACGAGATCGGACGGGTTCAGTTCACAAATTGCCGATTAATGGAAAGTTTTTAAAGAAATACTATCCAATTACATGGGAAATGCAAGAGTAAGACCATTATATTAATAGCAAAACGACCATTGTATTGATAACAAAAATCATTACAAGAAGAACAAATACAAATACAATGGTGAAATCCTAAGGAGTCGAGGGGAGGAAAGTCTCAAGAGCAGCCTTCAGCTCTAGCCACTTCGCTTCTCCCAGGATTATCTCAGCCTGCCTGTTCTTCCTGTTGAACTGCAGCTGCTGGACATGCCGTGCACCGGCAGCGAAGGCCGTCAGCCGAGCCTTGTTGGCCTCGAAGTCCTTCTCAAGCTCGGCAGTAGCAGCGGACCTTTGCCGTTGAAGGTCAGAAATTTGACGCTGAAGGTCAGAAATCTGGCGATCAAACTCGGTCAGCTTCGCCTTCTTAGCTCTAATTGCCCCCATCTCAACTCGGCCGGCCTCTTGCGCGACCTTGGCAGCCTTCAAGTCATCCTCGGCTTGAAGGGCTTGCTCGAAGATGTAGAAGTGTTGCCGAGTCCGCTCCAGGAGGTCGGTGAGAAAAGAGATTTTCTCCGTACTCAGGTGACCACCGCTGGCGAGGTCGTTGAGACACTCTCCAACGGAGTCAAGGCCCTTGCATCGGAGGGCTTGGCAAGCATTAAGAGACAGGACTTCGTGCAGCTTCACGAAGACTTCGGCCTCGGGCACGACACCGGTTGGTTCGGCGGAAGCTGCAGAAGAGCCGGCCTCACCGGTCGTGCTTTGAAGAAGAGCGTCAAGCTCCACTTCCCACGATGGCTGCACATAAACGGAAAACTTTGTGAAGGAAAGAAAACGTCGTGATATAATGCATAAAGAAGGGAAGTGTTTTAGACCTGCCAAGATGAGACTTCGGCCATGCCCTCTGGGTCATTGCTCGAACCCAGGGAACTTAATGGCCGAGCCCAGTGCCTTAGACCGCTACGCAATTCACGCGGCCGATGGAGGTCATCTACATTTGATGGCCACGATGGCGGCCAGGAAATATAGACAACGCCCCTCGGCGCATAAAATTGCCGGTGATATGAATGTTCGGGCACCTGACATTTAATAGTCTTTTAAAAACATGTGCCACACAAAAAAAATCAACACAACAAAAAGCAAGACTTACAAAGGCTGAAGAGACTTCCTGTGGAGGAATGGGAGGGTCTTCGTCCTGCGGGTGGATCGGCGATTCGGCCGTAGCCTCAGGATCGGCCATCGGTCTCTTGCCTCGATCTGCCGCAGGAGAACGCAGTCGAGCGGTCGCCTCGACTACCGGAGGAGGATGGACGGGAGGAGAGCTAACTGGTCGACGGCGGCGCTGCAGCGAGACCTCGTCGCTTTCGCTCTCGACATCCTGAACGAAAAGAGAACATTTAGCGTTACAACCAGAAAACTAAAGAAACAAGTAAAAGCAGAATTATACCTCCAAAATGACCGTTGGAGTCGAGGGTGCCTCGGCAGGTGCAGCTGACTTCCCCATTTCAGGGGCCACGACCGGCTCCGAAGCTGGAGCGGGTGCGGCGATTGGATCGGCCGGGGAGACGGCTGGAGGATTCGAGGTTGGAGATGCCGCGGCAGCCGGCACAGATGGAGAGCCGGCAGGAGCAGGCATCCCAGTAGTGTCACTGGGGACGACATGAATTTCCCGGTCGCCCTTCTTCGCCAATTTCTTGACGCGTTTAGAAGGGCGAGGGGCCTCCTCCGCAGGCTCGGCCTCTCGGTGTGAGCGCTTGGAAGGGACTGTCCGCTCGGTGACAAGGGTTTTCTTCTTGGGCACCAGCTTTGTCGCCTTTGCCACCGCAGCGACCACTTCAACCGTCCTCGACCCACGACCCCCTAAAGAGCAAAGTAATTAATAACAGAGTAGATGAAACAAAGAGGAAAAGAAGCGGAAATACTACCTTAGGCCGACTCCTTAGGTTGAGTCGAGGATGCTGATCCGGGACGATCGCCGAAGATCTTCCTCACCAGATCTTCGGCCGGGGCGCCGAAGAAGTCTCCGGTATATTCCTCCCACCAGTCCCCGAAGGTGTCGGTTCCCAAAGATTCAGGAACCGTCGGCCGAAGCCGAAATTTCCTGCACTTCTCTTGGAACTCCTGGTCCGACGTCTTGCATTCCCTTTCAGAGGAACCAGTAAGACGTCCCCGACTTAAGAGAGACCGAGAGGCGAGCAGGGGGACTGGGCAGCCTTGAAGATAGCCGAGCTGCCGGGCGAGAAAATGGGGGTGATAAACCTCCCAGCTGGCTCGGCGGGCATCGCAACCAAGAGGAAGGTCGCGAGCCAGGACAAACGACCCCCAGCGCTGGCGGATGCCCGCATCCTCAGACTCGGCCCATGCTGCCGTGGGGAGCCTAAGCGAGGATGGGTACTCCTGGCGCCGGCACACCAGGAACTCGTCATCCGAGAGGACGTCGAGGCTGAGGAAGTGTTTGAAAACCTCGTCGGCTCGGTGAGGTGGCGCTGGCCGAGAGGCCAGTTGAAGGCCGAGGGCGGCCTTTCGCTGGAAGGTTGGAACCTCCGGTCGAAGGGTGGAGAAGTAGACCTGCAACCAGAGTTGGAACACCCAGAGGGGTCCGTTCTGGTGCGGGTCAATCTTGCCAATGGTCGCCTCGGCCAGGCAGCGGTAGAGGTTGGCGAGTATGGCTGGACTGAGCGCCAGCGAGCGACCATTAGCCAGTGCCTGGGCCACCGGCATGTTCTCCACCAGGCATTTATTTGACCTGGTACAACAGATGAATTTGTTGTACCAGTAGAAGAGGAAGGCCTCGTGCTCTCCCTTCCTAAGACCTTCTTCGCCTCGGCCGGCGAAGTGAAGGATAAGAGTGTTGTAGTTGAAGAAGTTCTTGTGGAGCTTCTGAACTTCTTCCCTTGAGGGCTCCCGGTCGCCCCGGCTTAGCGTCTCGACGGCCCTTTCGTCGAATAGTGCCTTCAGGTCGAGAGGAGAAGGGTATCCGGAAAGAGCGGCGTCAATAGGAAGGCCGGTCGGGGAAGTCCCAATGATGGCCGAGACGTCGAGGATTGTGGGGCCGAGAGGGCCGAAAGGCAGGACCATGGTGTTGGTGGCCGAACACCATAGACTCAGGGCTGCCATAAGCAGCTCCTTATCCATGGCGACCTCCATGGTCGACAAGATGATGGCATCGTAGATACCTAAAGCCTTCCACTCTTTGGAGAAGAATGTGCTCATCCGGTCGACCCAGGCAGCCCAAGCCGTGGTGGTCGAGGGCCAGGCTCCCTGAGGCCGCGCCAGAGTCCACTTTGACCAGTCGAACCCCTGCAGCAGGGGTTTCAAGCACTGCTTCTTGAGCAGGTTAGTGACAGACGACGGCACTGCGTCTCTGAAGAGGGGACCCAGAATTTGGTGGGTCGTGGCCATGTCTTCTTCAAATCGTAGCGTCTTGACGGCGCTCCGATCGATGAAATCCTTGCACTTGTTGATCTCATCAGAGAGCTTTGAAATGAAGGAGGCCATTTGTGGAGAAGAGATGTTTCTGGAAAAAGAAGGTATTGCAGAAGGAAGAACTGGAAGGTTTGATTGGAACGAACAAGGATGAGGAATTTGAGATTTTAGAATTTCTGAAAGCGTAAAAGGCGAATAGCAGAAATATGGGTATTTATAGGCCTTTCAGGATGAATATCAAACGTCTGGGATTCAAAAAGCACTGGTTCAAATTGGGGGGAAATTTAACCGGGAAGGGCTCAATCATTTCGGATATTTTGGGAACCTGCGAAGAGGGGATCGAGGAGTCGAAAATCCAGGACGCACGATTGCGTGCGACTCCAATTTTAAGGCATTAATGAGGATGAGACGTTCCAGTTAGCGCACGGTTTCGAGGCCCACGATTGAAAGTTTTAAGAGCGGCGGAGAATCGACACGTGGCCACGATTTAGGAGCAACGAGGAAAGTGCAATCATGCCTCATAAATGCGCAGGAATAACGGTCATTAAGTAAAGTTCAAAAAAGCAATAAACGTTTTCGCTTCTTCAAGGTTGAGGCCCGACCAAGAGTTAACAGTCGGCGACCTCAGAAGCGAGGGGGCAATGTTTGGGCCCGAAATATTATTGCTGGGCCGAGCAGCAGGATGTGCTCGGCCCAAGGAGATGATAAATACTATGGGCCGAATAATAAGGCCCGGGCCAGCTGGCAGGGTCGGCCAAATCCCATCAGAAGTAGTCCAGATGAATAGAAAGGTCGAGGAAGTCCTGGTGCAACTAGGATTCTCGACCAACAAGGAATGAAGTCCCGAAAAAAAGGAAAATTCAGAATCCCAGTAGGAGTAGGTTTGTTCGAAGAAGAAGCGAAATGGGACAAGGACTCCCAATCCAAATCGGAGTCGGTTTCAAGGAATGGGGCACTATAAATACAAGAAATCATGCAAGCAGAAAGGACCTTCAAATCAGCATACAATTGCCCTGCGCAAAACCTCTCAACACCTTGAGATTTTTTCCTTTTCTTTTCCTGCCGACACACCTTCAGTTTGGATAAACAGCACTGTGGAAGCGCCCGGCGAGCACCTTCAGTTTGGATAAACAGCACTGCTGCCGCAGAATCAGCCGACCGAGAAGCATCTTCAGTTTGGATAAACAGCACTGCGTCGAGGTCGACCGATTATCTATCCAAGTCTCGGTCGAGAAAGGTTTTCGAACCTTTGTTGGCAGAGGTCACCTTGCTAGCCTTCTCGGCATTGTTAGGTGTTACGAATTACATTGCTCGGCGTACTGGTCGCCGAGTGGTTTTATGATTGGATACTCACAAGTGAGTTTCAGGGTTCGGCATTCCGACGGCCGAACTACGTTTACCATCAAGACATACATCACGTTCGAGTACTTGTGCCCATACACCTTGGTCTCGATTCGACGTGCTTATACTCTCACGAATATAATCACAGTGACCGAATCGGGCTCGGACGATTTTTGAACTCCGCAGAATTAGCAGCCTTGTCTTCAGGCTGTAGAACCCAGAGACCGAGAATGTTCCTTCCTCGGTCGCAATCGCAAGTTAAAGAAGTCAGCGACGCGCTCAAAGCAACATCAACAAATTTTACTCCTCTGCCAGACTCGGCCGACGAGTTGGCACGCCCCGCATTCGACCGAAGGACGTAGTTAGCTTATTAGTTACTCGGCCTGCGCGCCACGTAGGTTTTGTAATTTTTAGGGTCAATAGTAACTAACTGGGATACTGAGCATATATTGCTGCTGCCCCGCGTTTTCAGTGTGAATGAAATGGAAACATTCTTCTGCTAATTTGCAGAGAAGAGAATATCAAAATCAGTCTCTGCAAACCGCTCTTATCTTCTTCTTCTTAGATCATCATTCCTTCTTTGAATTAGAAGTTTGCATCTCATAATTTCCAAGAACACTAAAATGGCCTTAGAGCCAGGTTGCATCGCAAAATCTGGGCATAATCTGTGAAATTGGAGATTGTTTGGTCTGAGAATCAAGCTCTCAAGTATCTGGGCTTGCTCAAAATCCGAAACAAAGTTTATTGAAGCTTCGAAGAGGTTGGAATTTGCCTTAATCCAGCAAAATCGAAGTGTGAAATGGTTGGATCTGGAAGCTCTGAGGTGCAAACACCGATTTTCTCTGGTGAAAATTATGAATTCTGGAGAATCAAGTTGGTAACAATATTTAAATCTCATGGGCTATGGAGATTAGTTGACAAGGGGTCACAATCCCAGATTCAAAGAAAAAGAAGAAGGTCGAAGGGAGCTTAGGAGATGAAGATGATGAACAAGCAGAGGCTATGTATATGCAAGATGCAAAAGCTCTGGGTATTATACAGAGTGCATAATCTGATCAAATATTTCCTCGAATTGCCAACGCAGATTCAATGAAGATGGCCTGGGATCTGTTATATGGAGAATACCATGGTGATGATTAGGTATGATCGGTTAAACTTCAAAATCTCCAACATGAATTTGAGTATACTAGAATGCATGATGATGAATCATTATCTGGGTATCTTACTTGTTTGAATGAATTGATTAATCAAATGAAGACATTTGGTGAGGTGTTATCCAATGAAAGACTTATGCAAAAGGTTTTAATCAACCTTAGCAAACCTTATGATCCCATTTGTCTTGTGATTGAGAATACAAAATGTATAGACTGTTGAATTACAAGAGGTTGTTGCTATCCTCAAAAGTCAGGAACAACGTTTTGATTTGCATTCATCTGATACCATTGAGAAAGCAACTGCATCTTTCTCTGTGAGTCCAAAGAATCAGGTTGGGGGAGCACTCAATCTAATGCTTTCAAGAGTCAAAAGAACTGGAATGCTAGAGGGAGGAAAAAAATGGGAGCCCAGAACTAAATTTTAGCAAAAGAATCATGGCAATTCAGCTCAGAATGCCAATTCATCACAATATGTAACTCAAGGAGTGGGAAAACCACAACGCAAAGTGTGCACTAAGTACCATTTCGGTGAATGTAGGTACGAAGGCTAAACCAAATGCCACAACCGCGACAGGTTTGGACACTGGGCCAGAGATTGCACAGTTGGAACAGCCATTCAAAAGGCAAATTGTGCGAATCAAATGGAGGTTGCAAGAAATCTATTTTTTGCAAATAGTGTAGTCAATGATACAAAAGTCAATGGAGAATGGTATATTGACAACAAGTGTAGTAATCACATGATAGGGAATGCAAATCTCCTTGTTGATGTAAGAGTAAATATAGCAGGAAAAGTACATATACCAACTGGAGAATTAGTAATTAGTAAATGTTGCAGGAATGGGAACACTGGTGATTGAAACCAACAGAGGCAAAAAACATATCAAGGAGGTTATGTACTTACCTAGTCTAAAGGAAAATTTGCTACAGTGTGGGGCAAATGGATGTGAATGGATACTATCTTTTATTTTGTGGAGTATGTGTTGTGTTTTTGACAGTCTATCACTTGACAGTCTTGTGATAAATATGAAAATGAAAAGGAATCAATGCTATCCATTGTTTCTCTTGCCTGAAGATCAACTTGTGTTGAAAGCCAATGTTACTCACTGCTCTAAGATCTGGCATAGAAGATAGGGCTCACTCAGCTAAGAGAAAAATCTGGTGCATGGACTACCATACTTGGAAGAGTATAATGAAGTGTGTGAAGGTTGTCAATATGGTAAGCAGCACATGGAAAGTTTTCCAAAAGAAAAAGGTTGGAGAGCTACTTCTCCACTTGAATTGGTTCATGTAGATCTTTGTGGACCAATGAAGAATGAATCTATTGCAGGGAACAAATATTTCATGCTGCTAGTGGATGATTGCACTAGGAAGATGTGGGTATATTTTCTAATGTATAAATCAGAAACTTTCAATTGCTTCAAGAAGTTCAAAGCCATGACATAGTTACAATGTGGCTTTAAGGTGAAATGTTTGAGAAGTGATAAGGGTGAAGAGTTCCTATATTCAGAATTCACTCAATTTTGTGACAGTAAGGGTATTCAAAGGCAGTTGACACTTGCCTACACTCCACAACAGAATGGAATGGTGGAAAGGAGAAATAGGACTGTGGTAAAGATGGAAAAATCCATGTTGCATGACAAAGATGTACCATATTATCTTTGGGCTAAGGTTGTATATACTGCAGTTTATATTTTAAATTGTTGTCCAAGCAAGGCACTGGACAATATAACTCCACTTGAAAATTACAGTGGAAGAAAGCTCGGTATTGCACACTTAAGGATATTTGGTTCACTTTGTTATATGCATGTACCATCTGAGTTAAGGCACAAGCTTGAGGCTAAGTGCTAAAGGAGTGTTTATTAGTTATGCAACATGTGAGAAAGGACACAGAGTCTTTAATCATATCTCTAAGAAACTTGTGCTATCAAGAGATGTTATTTTTTATGAAGATGCATCTTGGTGCTGGAAAGATATATAAAGAGTGTAACAAACTGTCCCCAATTATTACGATTTTTAAATGTGAATTTACGAAAATGCCCTTCAAGGCAATGTGTTGACTTTTGTTGACTATCGTGTCGTGTCATGTAAGGTTCATTTTCTTGGCGTATCCTCGTAGTACTCATTGATGGTGACGCGTGGGCGCAAACGGATTGTGATTTTGGAGTTATAACGAACGGGTTATTAACATTTAAAGTCGAGGGCAAATTTGTAAATTTATTTATTTCTAGAATGCTCCAAATTTTTGGAGCAAAATCTGGTGGAGCCACGTGTGTGGCCCAGATTAAAAGAAAAAAAGATGATCGGTGGTGATGAATTATAAAGGAGAGAAATGAGGGGGATGTGAGACCAATCGGAAGAGGAGAAATAACTAAGGTGACCAATCAGGAAAGAAAGAAATGAAGGGAAAGGAGAAAGGTGAGTGGCACCCAACCCAGGCCTCCATCCTCTTCACCCGTATACCCATGGATCCTACCAGCAGTGTCGCTGGGTTCAAAGCAATTTATTGTAATGACCCGTCCCCATTTATTACGATTTTTAAATGTAAATTTACGAAAATACCCTTCGAGGTAAAGTGTTGACTTTTGTTGACTGCCATGTCGTGTCATGTAAGGTTCATTTTCTTGGCATATCCTTGTAGTACTTGTCACTACGGACGCGTGGGTGCAAACGGATTGTGATTTGGAGTTATAACGAATGGGTTATTAAAGTTTAAAGTCGAGGGCAAAATTGTAAATTTATTTATTTGTAGAATGCTCCAGATTTTTGGAGCAAAATTTGGTGGATCCACATGTGTGGCCCAGATTAAAAGAAAGAAAAATGGGCGGTGGTGATGAATTATAAAGGAGAGAAAGGAGGGGTATGTGAGACCAATCTGAAGAGGAGAAAGAACTAAGGTGGCCAATCAGGAAAGAAAGAAAGGAGGGTAAAAGAGAGAGATGAATGGCACCCGACCTAGACCTCCATCCCCTTCACCCATATACCCATGGATCCGACCGGCGGTGCCGCTGGGTTCAAAGCCATTTCTGGCGATTCTCACCCATTTTTCAGGTGATTTTCACCCATTCACCACCACCAAACCTCATCACCATATACCAACATCCAATTCTAGCCAAAATTGACACGAAATGGTGGAGATTTCACAAAGAAACCCCGTGGGTGCCGCGAAAGACTTGCCCCAAATCCACCAATTCCGAAATGTTTTCCTTCAATTACCACCACCAATATACTTCCCTTGAGCCTAGAAACAATGCCCAATCATTAGTTAGAGCGTCGGAGTCGATTTGAGGACGAATCAAGTGTCACCCTTTATAGGGTTTCTGACGGATCGAGGGGAATTTGAGGTGTTTCCTGGCCAAATTGGCCTTAGTCACATGTATGAAACTTGTTTTACTCAAATCTTCATTCCTATAAAATTTGGTAGATTTTACAAATAGTTGAATTTTCCGGCAAGTCGAGGCGGCCAACCGCCACTTGCAACAGTGCGTGTGGCGATGCATGGGCCGAGACGTCCCCTGACGATTTGTCGTTGGTGAAGTTCGATTGACGATTTTTCGTCATTTGAATGTAATTCCATGAAGGTCCGCCGCTTGATTATTATAACAATCAACGATCTCACTGTTGGATCGTCACCAAACTTTGATACGTTATAATACGTAATATTTGAGGATATTAGAAACTAACGGATTGTGAATCCGACATACGGATCTTCAAAAATAGGATATGTAAGTTGTATATTCTATTGATAAGAATTCTAAGACATGATTTGATAATTGTTCGAGGCGGCAATCGTTCGTGACGCTTTGATATTTGTTCTAGGGAGTTGTAGAGCAGACTCCAGGTGAGTGGGCTTTTGGTTTTCTATATATATATGTATGTATACTTTACATTTTTCCCATAAATTATTTTAAATGAAATGTGATTGAAATGCCATGTCATATTTGCATTATATTTTAGTATATACATTGGTGTAGTCATGTATAATGTTGCATGATGCTGTGGAGTCCAGGTAAGCTAGGGGTGAGTACATTATGATGTTAGTGGTTGTGATGTATATGGTTATGCCTGGATGCATTTGGTACTCATTATCTTGCACCTCAATGTTAATGCTCCGCTTGAGGTCAAGGCCAACCTTCACGTGATCGTTCACCTCCCGCACCGTACGCTTACCTTGGATCCAAGGTAGGTGCTAGCCTATCGTACATACCACATTAGGTGGTTCCAACTTGTAGGTGACTTGCGATGCTTCGCACAGCCTTCACGTGATCGTAGCACTTAAGCGTATTTATTTACACCTAGCCTATCGTATAGACCATATTAGGTGATTCCGACTTGTGTGCAGGTTTAAAGCCGTACAGGTCACGTTAGGTGACTTCGACTGGCATATCATTTTACATTGATTTATTTCACACGGCTTACTTATTTCATTGCTGAGATACTTGACATGGTATATACTTGGTTTTCACTACTCTCGAGCATGATTTCTATATACGTATGTATTATTATTTTATGGGAAATTATACGGGTTTTAGGGCGAGTGGTTATAATGTTTTCAAAAAGGTTTTTATTAAAAACTTTATTTTTTGGCCCACTCACCCTTGTTTTTGCGCCCCTCCAAGTTTTAGCTATTGGAAGTTCGTATCAACGAGGATTTATGGCGAATCTTAATATAGGTGGCTACCTCTGAGGGTATGATCCTTACCCACACTACTGTACTTTACTTATGCTCTGATGTTGCGAGTGAAACGGGCTCGTTCCTGTTCGCAGTGCACTCTGGTTCTTAGGCACTTTTAGGGCTAAATTTATTCACATTGTCCACATCATTATACTTTATGGCTTCGTCACCTTCCAGGTGTCGGCCAGCACAGCTCAATTCGGAGTCCTAGTGGATATTTTGGGTCGAGGTGTGTCAGTTTGGTATCAGAGCATAAGTTGGGCAGTATTGCATTCATCACAAGCATGATGTAAGCATTTTTGGTTTTTTAGCCTAATTTTCAAATTTTGTTGCCTCGTCGAATATGAAAAATGTGTTAGCTTTTCCTAAGTTTTGGGGTAGTTTTGTCAACTTGTTGACATTTTAGAAGAGCACTTTGACGAATACCCTTAGATTTAAAGTGAAGAAATTCCCTGCCAAGGAAAGATGTAGATTTGAGGCAAGTTGATGGCCTTAAGCAGGGCTAATGTATGAGTAATTGTGTATCATCAGAGACTTTATCAACCAATTTCATCCCTATCCTCCAGCCATCAGTATTAAACTTTTCAAGATTAGAAATCTGAAATAGTTTTGATTCCTTGGCAGTATCCGTTAGAATACCACCTATTAGAATTCATGCGAGTCTACTTTTGTCAAGACTCTAGAAATGTCTCATGTGATGATGGTGCTAAAGTGGTAGCACTCAACGAAATAACATCTTAGGAAAATCACTTTTGGCCCTGATAGCTCTAATACTTTTGTGATGTTACTTTTCAATCATCAAGAAACCTTGTTAGCCCATTCTTAAATTACATCTTTCTACTTTTGGTAGGAGACAAAAATGGAATTGTTTAGTCCTTCGGCATAATTCATCATTTTTGAAATTTCTGACTCTTTGATATTTTAGTCTGCATCAACTCTGTTCATACCCTCAGTTTCACCTCCTGGTATTAAAGGTATTTTAGTTGATTTTGAGCCATTCGTCTGTTCCCCATATCATTTCTGATGTTGAGAAACTGTCCAGGAGGATCGCTTAGACGTCGAAACTTCCAGTTCAGATCATCAATCCTTAAATTACCCAATCAACATTCTATCGAGCAAATCGTCATTATCGGTGATTTATTATTCATAGAGCTATTGCTGTAACAAACTATTGTGAATTTTGAGTCAAGGAAAAATCTAAGTTTCCATCTGTCAACCCTCCTTAAACTATTGTTCAAATTGAATTATCTACCACCCATTTCGTTGCTAGTGCATGAGTAAGTTAAATATTTACACGTGTTCAGACATCGAAATTGTATATTCAATCCAGATATCTTGTACTCTAGATTTTGTGGACTTGTTTTGACCCTCAAATTCTTGAGTATTCTTTTAGTCTTCTCGACATGGTTTCTAGCTCAATCATTAAGGAATTCACAATAGGTCAACTTGGCAAATGTGTGCACCTGTTTCATATCAATGCTAGCAGAAATCATTGGAGTATAATCTTCTTACGAGTTTATTAGATTTACCAAAAAGAATTCCAAGTGGCTTTGAGGATTAAGTAGTAATTCAGCTTGATATTGGTGAAGGTATGAACATAGGTTGTGAGCTTGGTGATTGTGGTGTTAATTTTTAAGTGTGGCTCGAGACTGCTACTGTCATTCGAAGGATGTCGTCAGAAATATGGTTTCTCTAATTTAAGCTTTCATATTTTATACCCTTCGATTTGGAGAGCAACTATAGTGATAAGCCATGAATGAAGCTTTTCGCAATATGTGTTCGCCTCTACATATATTTCCACTGCTTCATTCCAGGTTCACATTGTTGTGGGAATGTGGACGTCGAAACACTTCTAGCAGATGGTTTGGTACGTTCTAGGATAGTATGGTATGGCGATCGAGGCATGAATCGGGCGATCGAGGCATACTCGCACATGAGAAGCAAAACGATATTTTGGCATCCGCGGGAACTTCTCACTAGCTTATTGAGACAACAATGGGTGATCGGCATTACAACATGCAGACTGTAATATATATGGCTTAATTGTTGGGTTCACTAAGCAAGTGGGCAAGACGACTCATCTACGGCAACACTTATTAGTTACCTATGGTTCGGGCTCATTCTCGAAGTTCGTGACACGAAAAATGTTTGGTGAGGTCCATTTTCATTTTGGGTTTTGATTTTTCTCATACAAATATTTTCTCACTAAGTTATTCTATTTATGTGGGTATTTCTGAAATTACAAATTTTGGGTGAGTTATTTGCACTCTTGGTGTTCAACCTTATGGGTTATACGAGTATTATATTACTATGTTATTAAGGAAGGAAAAAGATATGAGATTGGAGGCATGAAAGAGGAATAATTGCAATCTGATTGCGACGGAATGGCATTCTCTTTGATGCAACCACACTAACTTGATTTCTTTCTTATGTTTATATAAATATGTTCCTTCCTATTTTCAACTATCATCAAGTTATTTTAAATTTCAGGGACAAAATTTTCTTAAGGGGTTAGAATGTAACGACCCGTCCCCAATTATTACGATTTTTAAATGTGAATTTACGAAAATGCCTTTCGAGGCAAAGTGTTGACTTTTGTTGACTGTCGTGTCGTGTCATGTAAGGTTCATTTTCTTGGCGTATCCTCGTAGTACTCGTTGCTACAAACACGTGGGCGTAAATAGATTGTGATTTGGAGTTATAACAAATGGGTTATTAACGTTTAAAGTCGAGGGCAAAATTGTAAATTTATTTATTTCTAGAATGCTTCAGATTTTTAGAGCAAAATCTGGCGGAGCCACGTGTGTGGCCCAGATTAAAAGAAAGATAGATGGGCGGTGGTAATGAATTATAAAGGAGAGAAAGGAGGGCGATGTGAAACCAATCGGAAGATGAGAAAGAACTGAGGTGGCCAATCAAGAAAGAAAGAAAGGAGGGGAAAGGAGATAGGTGAGTGGCACCCAACCCAGACCTTCATCCCCTTCACCTATATACCCACGGATCTAACCGGCGGTGCCGCTGGGTTCGAAGTAATTTCCAGCGATTCTCACCCACTTTTCAGGTGATTTTCACCAATTCACCACCACCAAACCTCATCACCATAAACCAACATCCAATGCTTGCCAAAATTGACACGAAATGGTGGAGATTTCACAAAGAACACCCCGCGGGTGCTGCGGAAGACTTGCTCCAAATCCACCAATTCCGAATTGTTTTCCTTCAATTACCACCACCAATATACTTCCCTTGAGCCTAGAAACAATGCCCAATCATTGGTTGGAGTGTCGGAGTCGATTTGAGAATGAATTAAGTGTTACCCTTTATAGGGTTTCCGACAGATCGAGGGGGATTTACGGTGTTTCCCAGCCAAATTGTCCTTAGTCATAGGTACTTGTTCTACTCGTTGAGATCTTCATTCCTGTAAAATTTGGTTATTTTTAGAAATAGTTGAATTTTCCGGCAAGTCGGGGTGGCCAACCACCACTTGCGGCAGCACGTGCGGTGGCGCATGGGCCGAGACGTACCCTGACCTTCTTGGGTTAAATTTTAATACTCTTATTCCATTGGTGAAGTCCAATTGAAAATTTTCTGTCATTTGAATGTAGTTCCATGAAAGTCCGCCGCTTGATTATTATAGCAATCGACTATCTGACCGTTAGATCGTCACCAAAATTTTATATGTTATAATACGTAATGTTTAAGGATATTAAAAACTTACGGATTGGGAATCCGACGTATGGATCTTCCCGAATAGGATATGTAAGTTATATGTTTTATTGATAAGAATTCTAAGACATGATTTGTTAATTGTTCTAGGCGGCAATCGTTCGTGACACCTTGATATTTGTGCTAGGGAGTTGTAGAGCGGACTCCAGGTGAGTGGGCTTTTGGTTTTCTATATATATATATGTATGTATACTTTACGTTTTTCCCAAAAATTGTTTTAAATGAAATGTGATTGAAATGCCATGTCATACTTGCGTTATATTTTAGTATATGCATTGGTGTAGTCATGTATAATGTTGCATGATGCTGCGGAGTTAAAGTAAGCTACAGGTAAGTACATTATGATGTTAGTGGTTGTGATGTATATGGTTATCCCTATATGCATTTGGTACTCATTATCTTACACCCCAATGTTAGTGCTCCACCCAAGGTCTGGGCCAACCTTCACGTGATCGTTCACCTCCCGCACCGTACGCTCACCTTGGATCCAAGGCAGGTGCCAGCCTGTCATACGGACCACATTAGGTGGTTCTCACTCATGGGTAACTTGCGATACTTCGCATAGCCTTCATGTGATCGTAGCACTTGAGCGTATTTATTTACACCTAGCCTGTCGTACAGACCACATTAGGTGGTTTTGACTCTGTGTGCAGGTTTAGAGCCGTACAGGTCACGTTAGGTGACTCTGGTTGGCATACATTTTACATTGATTTATTTCACCTGGCTTACTTATTTCATTGCTGAGATACTTGACATGGCATATACTTGGTTTTCACTGCTCTCGAGCATGATTTCTATATACGTATGTATTATTATTTTCTGGGAAATTATACAGGTTTTACGGCAAGGGGTTATAATGTTTTCAAAAATGTTTTTATTGAGAACTTTATTTTCTGGCCCACTCACCTTTGTTTTTGTGCCTCTCCAGGTTTTAGCTGTTGGAAGTTCGTATCGACGAGGATTTTTGGCGAATCTCAGTATAGGTGGCTACCTCTAAGGATATGGTCCTTACGCACACTACTGTACTTTACTTATGCTCTAATGTTGCGTGTGAAACGGGCTCGTTCCTGCTAGCAGTGCACTCTGGTCCTAAGGCACTTTTAGGGCTAAATTTATTCACATTGTCCACATCATTATACTTTATGGCTTCATCACCTTCCAGGTGTCAACCAGCACAGCTCGATTTGGAGTTATAGTTGATATTTTGGGTCGGGGTGTGTCACAGAGAGGAGGGTTACAATACTTGAATGTGAAACACAATCTGAAATTGCTCCTAGGGTTGAAAATGTGACTAGTACTCCTAGTACTTCCAATGTCTTGTCACCAGCAATGCAAAGTGGAACTTGTTGCAGAAATAGCTAACTCAGTCAACTTCGACATCATCTACATGTGAATCATTTGGTAGCATTGATAGAAACATAAGTTATGTTCAACCTTATGATCACGCTCCACTAAAATGGAGAAAACTGGACGATGTGCTTGCAATGCAATCTGTGCATCTTAGAACCAAAAAAATATGAGGATGCAGTGTAAGATGAATCATGGATGAAAGCAATGAAAGATGAGATATCTATGATAGAGAGAATGCAACTTGGGATCCTGTTGATCGACCTGTTGACAAACTTGTGATTGGGGTTAAATGGGTGTTTAAGACTAAACTTAATCTTGATGGGATTGTACAAAAGAACAAGGCAAGGCTTGTTGCAAAGGGATATGCTCAAAAGCCATGGGTAGATTATAATGAAACATTTGCACATATGGCCAAATTCGATACAATTAGAACTTTGGTTGCTTTAGCTACTCAAAAGAGTTGGAAACTTTATCAGCTTGATGTTAAATCTGCCTTCCTCAATGGTTGCTCCAAGAAAAGGTTTGTGTGGAACAACCTGATGGTTTTGAAGTGCAAGGAAGAGAAGATAAGGTGTGTAAACTACACAAGGCATTTTATGGCTTAAAACAGGCACCTAGGGCTTGGTACGGAGAGATTGATACTTATTTCTCTCTTTGTGGTTTTGAAAAAAGCCTAAGTGAAGCAACTCTTTACATCAAGACAAAGGGAGAGTTTGAGATATTGATTGTGTCCATCTATGTAGATGACATAGTGTACACTAGCAATAGTAAAACCATGCTGGAAGAGTTCAAATGAGATATGATGGAAAAATATGAAATGACTGACCTTGGCCTACTTCATTTTCTTAGTATGGGGATTATTCAAATCACTCAAGCATATTTATTTAACAGAGAAAGTATGTTGCTTCTTTGTTGAGTAAGTTCGGTTTGAGTGACTGTAAACCAATTTCCACTCCACCAAAGATGATGGGAGTGGACCAACTTGTGAAGAACAATATAGGAAAGTGGTTGGCAGCCTGTTATACCTGACAGCCACTAGACCCAATATAATGTACGTTGCTAGTTTTCTTCCTAAACTCATGCATAATCCTACCAATAAGCACTATGGGACATCAAGAAGGGTGTTGAGATATGTTACAGGAACCCTAGAATATGGGCTGGAATTTGTGAAAGGAATGAATGTTGTTCTGATCGGATTTTGTGATAGAGACTAGGGTGGATCGATTGATGACAGCAAGAGTACATCTAGATATGCCTTTTCTTTTGGCTGTGGTGTTTTTTCATGGGCCTCAGTTAAACAAAACTGTGTAGCACTCTCAACAGCAGAAGCTGAGTACATAAGTGCATCTGAGGCCACTGCATAAGCAATTTGGCTTAGGTTCGTGCTGGAGGACTTTGGAGAACTTCAAACAGAAGCTACCCATTTGCAGTGTGATAACACATCTGCAATAGCAATTTTTAAAAATCCTGTGTTCCACCAGAAAACCAAACATATTGATCTAAGATATCATTTCATTAAAGACGCTTTGCAGGAAGGAATCATCGACTTGGTGTATATTGTCCTACAAATAAGCAAGTGCAGACATCTACACCAAAGCTTTGGCAAGGGACAGGTTCAACTATCTCATAGACAAACTTGGAGTAAAGTCAGCTCAAAACTTAAGGGGGAGTGTTGAATTGTAAGTTATGAGCTATTTTAGGAATAAGCCTTTTCCTAAATTGTGTATTCACTTAGTCTAGAATATTGACAAGTGTAAGGCAAAATGATGTAAGCCTATGAATGCGCATGAGAATCCCAGGTTATGATCAAATGAGTGGCTAAGATCATTTGGTTGTAATTGTGAAAATTCCAGCTATGTAACTAACTGGGATACTGACATATATTGCTCCATCCCCACGTTTTCAGTGTGAATGAAATGGAAACATTCCTCTACTAATTTGCAGGGAAGAGAATATCAAAATCACTCTTTTGTAAACCACTCTTATCTTCTTCTTCTTCTTAGATCATCTTTCTTTCTTTGAATTAGAAGTTTGCATCTTATAATTTCCAAGAACACTAACAACATCAACAACTGAAAAAAGGCAGATTTTATCAACTTAAAATAATTCTGTCTAAATATCCATTGATGAGAATGAGTTAATTTCCCACCTCCATAAAAAAGTAAGAAAATACAAGAATAAGGAAGAAAGGAAAACTTATCTTTTCTGTGGAGAGTCCAAATCCACTGAGAAACTGTCTTCATTCACAGCCCCTCCTTGAGACATGGTTGTCTTTCTAAATTCTGTTTCTGGTACATCTGATACTCTAAACCTGTTTAGTGTTTACCCTTTCTGTCTTATTACCCATATTACTGGACTGCGTCACAGATTGATGGGCATCAGTAGAAACCAATTCAATTTCAGAGTTAATGGCATGTGAAACTTTCTTGGATGGTGAGCTGTTTTATTCAATAACTAAATCTACATTGTTATTGACTTGAAAACCGTGCATGCTGTCCTTTTTCGACCTGGACTTATGTTGTGAGGAAAATTCATCATCATGCACTCCACCTTCATTTTTATCTTCTTCACTCTTATCTTCTTCACTCTTTCCAAACAAATCCAGGTAAAGGAGGAAAGTCAAAATAACTTTGTGGTACATGTTTCGTTCCATCTGCTTTGCTCCCTAGCTTTGGGGAGCTGCAGTTATGTGGCCCTGAAGTGTGCATGAAACAAGAAGAATCATATGCTACATTATTTGTGCTCTCCCATACACTGACAAGGTCAGCTGAATCGCTAGAACTCTTTTGTTGGCATGCATTGATGTATCTGTACAATTATTCTTCCTATTACAATAATTCTATAGTTTGTTAGTATTATCAAAAGATGAGACCTGGTTTGCCATCTACTTTCATAGCACAAGCAAAATATCAACAGGTTGAGATCGAGTGATATGCATGACAAGCTGTCACAGTTCTATTGATTTCATACGTGACTTGAGGAGAACTTCCTCACATCACATTGTTGAACATGGAGATTGACCGTGAGCATTGAGGTCATTTTAAAAATAGGAACTCAAGCCACTCAAGAGCCAAATCATTCGGTTGTTAACAAATCTATACGAGAGGTATAATTTGTTTTATATTGTATTTTTGTTTTTCAAATGTAGTTTTTGATAATGAAAGTGAAGTTCATTAAATTGGTTGATAATGTAGGTGGGAAAGGGCAGGGGCATGGGAAAAGGTAGAGGCATGAGAATAGTAGTATCTAGCTCACAGCCCACTCCACAAGTTCAAATGGTACAATCAATAGTCCTTTAGTTTTTGTATTGTTTATTCTTTACTCTCTTTTTTCAACAATAATTTGTGTAAATTGTGATAGAAGGAGTATGATTTGGATTTTATAGGGTGACTAAGCGTAAGCTGCTATCATTTTGTTTTTAACAGGTACAAGGCTGCATTGGTGTCACTTCTCAAGTAGTGCCACCACAATCACAATCACAATCTACCAACAAAAGATATAAATCACCTGTAAAGAGAGACAAATCCTGGAAGCCTTGAGTATGGAGGGAGTTTGTAGTTTGGATGTCATTGCACAAATGGAAGAAACAAGCTACAACCATCTCTTTTCTTCTTTTCTGTGAATTAGAACAGTTGAACATTGATTTTGCAGTTGAACATTTAGAGTTTGATCTTGTTGTTAAACATGTGGATATTGTTTTTTGATGTTGAACATTTGAATATTTTGCAAGTTATAATGCTGATCATGTTGAAAATCTCATGTAATGGAACATGGTATCTCTTTTTGGTAATTCTATTGATTTAGCCTTGTCTGCAGATATATCATACTTTGGACCATCCATTTCATTTATATTTAAAATGCACAATGTACAGTTTTTTTCCAAAAATTAACATAAGGGAAAAAGTCAGGGACCGTTTGCGATGATGTACTTGAATTTGGCGCCAAATCATTTTTAATAACGGATGAAGATTTGATTTCACTGCCAAAATCAGCAACATATGGGTAATTTTTTTTAGGAAAATGAGAGATAATGTGAAAAAGTAAGTGGAGAATTTGATTTGATAAAAATATTCTCAACTTAACAAAGTTTTTTAAACCAAAATGATGAATGATGAACAATCTCAGAAATCATTTCTATTGATTTTAAATCTCAAAAAATAAAATGATACGTTATACAAATTTCAAGACCATTTTGACTAAAATGCCATTTTTTAATTCCTTTTTTAATAGAGCATGTCATGAAACTGTAAAGTGTCTCGCTTTCCTACATTTCTCTTGGTTTCTGAAGGAAACTAAACTTCACACACATTTTTTAATTAGCCTATCACACATCCTTCTTTATTTCTAAACAATGAGTTGAATAAATCAATAAAAACAATGAACATGATTAAAGATAGGTGTATAAGAGGAAAAAAACATAGTATGTGTTTTATCATTTTCCTTTCTTAAAAGCCACGTTCTCAACTTATTCTTAATTTGAGCATGAAGTTGATACAACAGATTTGCATAAAATGATGTTTTGTACAAAACTACCAAAGAGTACCTGTGCGTTGCGGTGGAGTTCGAAAACATTATTGAATATGTAGATGTCTTGAAAAATATATGTGCCACAGAGTGGTATTTATATACATATATTACATCCATGTGTTAAGGAAGTGCTATTTACGTTCATATATTACATGGAAAAAATTGGGAATGTTGGTATGCCATCCTTAAGGATTGTCTTTCAAGAGCTATGGCTCTATCCCAGAGATTGTTTTATGTTTACAACTATACAAAGTTAAAACAATCCAGTTTTGTTTCACTAAAGACACCTAAATCTGTAACTCTGTTAATGACGTCTCCTTCATTTTGTACGACAACGTTGAACTGAAAATCAAAAGAAGAAGGAAATTAAAAACAGCATTTGATCACTTATGAATTGAATCACACTAAATTGCATATGAATTGAATTGAATGAAAATCTAAAGATGAAGGAAAATTTGTCATAATTTCGGTACACAAACTTTCACCATGCCAGATTTCATTTGTAGGCACCAAAACAAATTCATAAAATTAAGTTGGGTTTCTCATATTCTCTATTGGATCTTCACTATGCCAGATTTCTAAATTTTACATTAGGCGGGATTAATATGCACATCTCTAGCAGTATATAGTTCCCCTAAATTGATTTTTACTCAACATTTCACAGTATCAATGTAAATATGAGAAAACATAACCATCCTTAATCACAAACAGAGCAATACTCCAATGTCATGTATGTCACAATGCAGAATTCACTCAACTGAATGCGTTTCTAGTTGATTATATATCAAAACTAAATAAAACTATGAAGTATATGAAGATAAAATACATACCTGTCTAACAAAATCCCAGCATAAGGAGGCACATGGAAGTACTTAACGTGTGTTGCAACTGCCTAGCTGCTGAAACTCTTTCGGACCAAAGGACCCTGTAGACTACTCATTAGCAAAGACATCATGGTGTGTGTGCTGGATAATTCACACTAATAAAACTACAAAATCAATGAAAATTTTCACTCTGAAACTTGATCTGCTTTCATTGAAATAGAATCCAAGATCGTATGTGTTATTGCTAAAAAATAAAAAATAAAAAAAAAGAGAAGGTAAAATTCCACATCAAGCAGCAGGTATATAAATGCTCTTCTATGTAGATTCACCTATTAGCTCTGTAGTAACTCACACACACCATGCATATATAATGAATCACTTTCTTTTTAGCAAACAAAAAGAATATCGCGTATTATGTGTAATAAGACGTCCAACACCAATTAATATTTAGCAGAAATGTAAAGGTTGTTCATGTAAATTAAAGAGTTATGAATTAATTATCAAATATAGTCATGATCAAGCCCTCCTCTTTAATTTTATGATTAAAAACAACAAACTAACTCACATCAATAACAGTAAACTTTCAAAAGTGCTTTGTGTGTAAAATATGTACACCAAGTGAACATCGAAGCAGCTATCCATACATGTATATATATAAATAGAGGTAGAAATATTCGGAACTTAGCAGACCCTCTGGAGAGAAGACCGGGTTCATAAGGAAGACCATTACAAAGATGCCACCGAACCGGTGAAGACTAACAAACTAAAAGCTTGTTGACATCAATGTAGCCATATAAGAGAGGGTTTTGGGTTAACATTTTGCTGTGTTAACTTTTGATTAAATAACCGGTTGCTTGATACAATTTCTGTATGTGAGTTGTTTGCTTTTATGCTTTGATTGAATCAACTAAATTAGATAGTGCTGCATTTCTAGATGACCTCTCAAGCTTCCGCATCACAACTAAATTACATATATTCGATGCAGATGGCAATTTTAACTTTCTAGAATTGTGGAGTAGTGGTTTCTGAAGCTAACCATATAAGAAAATACGATTGGACAAAGTTGCATTCAAATTGAAAAAAGGAAAATAAGTCAGGAAACTGAATTTGTAAGGAAATCAAAGACATTTCGATTTGGTCATTTACATACAGCAATAGTAAAAATTACAGAAAACTATACCATCTCGCTTCGTTCATCTCCTGCAGGTGCTGAAATAGCACTTGGTTCGCGAGTTGGCGGTGCAAAATAAGAGTCGGGAACTGTTGGAGGGAGTGGAATGATTTTCTTCCCTTTCCCTGCTGCAGGCAAACATCAAAACCCACAACCAAGTTCACCAAAAATGCACAGAAAAATACCACTACCAAACTCACAAATTTAATCTAAGCATTCTACAAATCTAGAAAAAAAAAACACTAGATCTCAGATAGAAACGTCAAAAAACCCATAATTTAATGAAGAACCCTCCAAAGCCCTGAAATTTAAACGAATTTCTTTACAAAATCATGAAAAATTTACTAAAATTCAATTATATTAAATCACAAATTTGAATAAGATCTTCACATGCAATGGGCCTAGAAGGTATATCGGGTGATGATGAGTCATTTGAGACCAACATCGAGGCCAGACATCACCGGAATCGTCGGCGATTCCGATTACAAAAGTCAGCAACTTCGTGTTCTTGGATGAAGCAGCACGCTTGATTTAGGTTAGAGAAGTCAGCGGCAATGGTAGAGGTTTGTGAAATTGCGAGAAGCCGGTGGTTCGGGAAATCACGAGATTCGATGAGGTTTCTTAGGCAGCATCGTTCTTCTTCGATGAAGAGAGCTTGTAACTGGACGTGGAGTCGGACTAGCAGTCGGGAAGAATAGCTTTATGTTTGGTAAAAAAAAAAAAAAAAAAAAAACGACTACTGTTAGATCATCTCCGACTCTTGAATAAAAATTTAAAATTTTTAGCTTAAAAAATTCAAGTTTTAACCCAAAATAATTTTTGTGTTCCAACCATTTAATTAACCTGATATTATAAAAGAATGGATTTAAGATAAATTTTTCTACTCCAATTTTTTCTTTTTTTTCAAAGCATAGTAATAAGTGCACATTTAATGAAAATTTCAAATGGCAAGTATACCCCCATGTGTAGGCAAAATCCTAGCCCTATAGCAAGCCACTCCTCTTATAAATACCTCCATCTCCACCAAATTTTAGTAAGCTTTTTGTTAAGCATACAAGTCCTAAACACTTACTATTTTTAGAGAAACTGACTTAGGCATCAGAGATCTATTAGCCAACACCCCCCCCCTCCAACAACCTCATGAGACGTGAGGTTTTGGCCTTTAATCAAAAGTGTTGATTGTTTTGTCAATACAAATTCGTAGAGACTAAAGACGGCAGATTTTCACTATCACAAATTGTTGGTTTCATTGAGGGCTTGATTCAAATACTAGAAGAAGGCTCTTGCAATTTTTTTTGGAATTTTCTATTACGTTTGATTTCTCGTATGCTCCTAGTCATTGAAACTATTCCTAATAAAACTCCTTGATTAGTCATTGGAGAAAGAATACACACACTTGGACACTTGTTCTGCCACCTCATTCTCACAACATTACTGGATCTAAATGGGTGTATCGAGTTAAATACAAGGCAGATGGCAGTTTGGATTGATATAAAGCATGACTTGTTGGTAAAGGGTTTCTTCAACAACATGGTATTGACTACCATGAAACATTTAGTCCGGTCGCTAAATCAACAACTATCTGACTCATTTTATCTCTAGCTCTCCAGTTCAATTGGTTGATTACTCAATTGGATGTCTCCAATGCCTTCCTTCATGGTACACTTCATGAAGATTTGTATGTAGCTCAACCTCAAAGATTATAGATCCTCTCAGACCTCATTTTGTGTGCAAGCTTCACGAGTCTATATACGGTCTCAAACAAGCGACGCGAGCTTGGCACGATGAGCTCTATTGTAGTCTTGTAGCTCTCAGATTCCGTTCCTCTATAGCAGATCCTTCACTCTTTGTCAAGGTTGATGACTCACTCACTTTTATACTTGTTTATGCTGATGGTATTCTGATTACAGGTAACTCTTCTTCTCATTGTGAATTTTTTATCAACAAGCTCAATACTCAATTTGCTACGAAGAATCTTGGTCCGTTGCACTTTTTTCTTGGTATTCAAGCTCATCGAACAGCAGACACGCTCTTCTTGGTTCAAACCAAGTATGTCCAAGACCTCCTAACAAAAGCCAACATGCTAGATTCCAAACCATGTGCATCGGTTTCATCTGCTTCTAAACTTGCTCCTTCAAGACCCTATCATGTACAGATCATTGGATGGTGTTTTACAACACCTTACATGGACAAGGCCTAACATCACCTTTTTCGTTAATCAAGTTTGTCAACATCTTCAGATCCCAAAACAACTCATTTCACAGCCCTCAAGCGGATTCTCCGTTATCTTAAGGGGACTCCAGATCATGGACTTCTTCTCACCAAAGGTTCTACAAATATCACTACTTTTTTGAATGCCAACTAGGCTAGTTGTCCCATTGATAGTCTTTCTACATTTGGGTTCTACATATTCTTTTGAAACAATCTTATTTCATGGAGTGTGTGGAAATTTTCAGGTCGACGGGCCGAGGGCCCACTCCAACAACAACGATATTGTCCCCACTTAACCACCTGCACAATCCTCAGGTGTGGGGTTTTATCACAAAAGGCCTCGGTGTTAATTAGAGAGGGGTATTTCTATTTAAAGCATTCTTCTCTTCTCCCTCTGTCCGATGTGGGACTGGGGGTTCCAACACTCCCCCGCACGTAAGACCCCACTTATGGGTCACACGTGAATTTCCACACTTCGACAACCACGTGGAGCCATGTCGGGACTCACCCAATCACGCTGGGCCAATGGGGACCCACCCAAACACGTGGCATCTTTGGCCTACGTGGACAATCACGCGGGGCCAATGGGGATCCACCCAATCACGTGGTAGTACGGGCCCGTCCCCTGGCTCTGATACCATGTGGAAATTTTCAAGTCGACGGGCCGAGGGCCCACTCCAACAACACCGATATTGTCCCCACTTAACCACCTGCACAATCCTCAGGTGTGGGGTTTTATCACAAAAGGCCTCGGTGTTAATTAGAGAGGGGTATTTCTATTTAAAGCATTCTTCTCTTCTCCCTCTGTCCGATGTGGGACTGGGGGTTCCAACAGAGTGCGAAGAAGCAACCAATTGTTGCTTGGTCTTCAACCGAAAGTGAATACCATTCTCTAGCCCAAACAAATATCATGGATTTGCTACCTCCTCAATGACCTTCACTTCTATCTCCATAATCCACAGCTGCTCTTATTTGACAACACTAGCTGAAGTATCATGGATTTGCTACCTCCTCAATGACACCGCTGCTCTTATCTTAATCTTACTTAACGAGTCGGGTCACACGTACATAGATTGGCATTTAGATTGCACAGGTACCCTGTCGTGCTTCCTTTACACACAAGGTAAAGCAATTTTTAGCACAAAAAGAAAAACAGAGAGAAGTTGGAGAAAAGAACATGCTTCCAGTTTTTTATTTTTATTTTAATACAAGCGAGAATCAGAAGGAGGATTAGACATGTTTACTTACTTGGAATAGAAGAAGTCGTGAATCAAGTTTTAGGAAAAAAAAGAATGGGATTGTGATCAACTAGTTCCACAGTTTATCTCATCCCTAATTTTTCAAGGAACTCACACTTTTTACGTTTCCATATGTGCTAAACAAGAAAGTTTCAATACCGATGTTTTAATTAACGAAAATCAGTAAAGAATCACAATAGTTCTAACTCTTATTCTTGGTAAGTAAACAGTTAACTTACAATTTACCTTGCGATATTTCAACTTTTGTAAACTTAATTGTAAATTTGAAATTTATTTTAATTTTATATCTATGCTAGAGAATCTGTCTGCTAGAGGGAAAGATATCAATGGAACCAGATGAAAAAAGAAGGGAAATAATCTATCTTGTTTCCTTCTCCTCAATGTCCTCGTTGATAGTGGGCAAACGAGTAAGTTTACATACTCCTACTTAAACAAGGAGTCAGGAGTCCATCTTACTAGTATAAATACCTCCTTCATGAACAATACAAGGCACGCAATACTTTGAGCTCTAAGTCGAATTCAATTGTACGAGTTTACCTTGACTATCGGAGGGTTTTTAGCCAGTACCACATCATTGTCTTTTCGCCTTTAAGGATTTCGCAATTAGTTTGTCGATTACAATTGTAATTCCAAGGAGTGGAAATTTTTGCTAGAACAATGGCGTCGAAATCGAATTACAACATTCCAGGGCAAATTCCTGAAATTGTGTCCTTGTATACATTTGACAATGGACCTAAGGGAAGAAGCAGTGAAAAAGCAAAGAGTAGTAAAACAGAAAACAAGGAAACGGGCTCCTCATCAGCCAATGAAAAGAAAAGCAGCTCTAATGAACGACATGCCACTACTACAAAGTGAATGTCCGAATCTTTTAGCAAGGAAAAAACGACATCAAAAGCCTGAGTTTAATTTTAGATACAATAAAATTGTAGGACCGATTTTAATCTTAATGCATTAACATCTTGAAGTATTATAAAATTTAACATATTTTTGCTTTTGTTTCTTTTTATTTGCAAATTCTCTTTGACAAGTGTTTCAACTAGTGAATGTTTAGTTTGAATATTTTAGAATATATATTTGGTTTAATTTAATAAACATTTTACAATTGTTGTGGAATCAGTTAATATTTATGTTCAAAATGGGTCTTACATAAAATAGAGCTCTCTCTCTCTCTCTCTCTCTCTCTCTCTTAAATAGGTATTGATTAGTTCAAGTGTTGCGACATGTACCATGCATAAATCGACCAAACCAAATCAAACCATGCAAATTCTTTGGTCTGAATTTTGTTTTTTATGTTAAACCGGACGAAATCGAATCATGCCCACCCATATGTTCACCAAGGTATCGTTTGGTATGCAGACGGGACGGGACGGAACAGAATGGGACGGGACGGGACGGGACGGGACATGACGGAACGGGAGTAAAGATACCCTCGGATGGAAACAAGGAGGAAGAATAAGGAAACGGAGAGGTTATAATTTTGTGTTCCACAGATGTGGAACGAGTCGTTCCAGGGGGGTGAGGTGGAACGAAAATTCACCCAAAACTTGTTCCGTGGAACAGCTCGTTCCACCTGTTTTAGGCGCACCAAACGTGGGACGGAACGCCTTGTCCCACTTTGTTCCGTCCCGTCCCACGTACCAAACGGTACCCAAGTGAAACCGTGAAAGGACCAAACCGTCATTCTCTCACCTTTTTGTACAACCAAAAACTAATCTGCATATTATCCTTCGAATGTGTTTACTTTTATCAAAGAGACCATGCGTGACACACACAGGGTCCTTGTTGCTGCTGTAAAGTATCCCCTTCATTGCTTCTGTTCTTCTCTTCATTCTCATTACCCTTCTTTGACTCACTCTTCTTCCAGTTTTACCCCCAATTTTCTGGGAAAACAAATTCTATACTCTCGCCATTTATTGTTTTAGTCAATTACTAGCATTTTTAGCCCGCGCATTGCCATGGGAATGGCAAATGAATTTTAAGTACAATTAGTGTTGGGATAAGGGACTAAATGTGTTGAAGCATTGTGCGTAGATGCAAAATAAGTATTTGCATAATATATAGACCTGGTTTGGTACTAAGGTGATTCTGAAAAAAACTGCTATAAAAAAAAGTTGGGAGCTGTTTTTGTGTTTAGTAAACACTCAGCTTCAGCTTTTTTTCACAGTTTTGGATGAAAAAAAGCCAAAAACAAGAAGCTGCAAAACCTAGCTTTGAAAAATCGGTTTTTTTTCACATCTGTTTTACATAAAAGTTTACCAAACACTCTAATATTGCTTTTTTTTTTTTCAAAAGCACTTTTACAAAAAAGTTTACCAAACACTCTGCTGCTTTATTTCACAGCTGCTTATTCTCACAGCACAGCAGAAGCAGCTTTTTTTCAAAGCACAGCAATACCAAACCAGCCCATAGTAGTTGTTGACAAAGCTATTTACATATAACGAGTTGTTCAAACATTCAACAACTAAATCTCTTCTTAATGTTTAGCTTAGACGAAGTAAACACATCCCCTACAAATACAGAGAACTTAATCGTACAACCCAAAATAAAACAAAAATGCTTCAAACTTTCCTTCGTTTACGGCATTTTCTAGACAACCAAAAAACCCAGAAAACAAAAACCACAGAAAATGATCAATTGGGAGCTACATTAAAAGACACTGAAAAGAGGAAGAGGATTAGAGATTCACGGTTCTTACCCACATTTGAGTCAGTTTCTATCCCATGCAAAAAAAAAGACACAACTACTTCAATTAAAAAATGTAATAAACGGCAACCAGAAGGCTCTATGAATTCTTGCCAATTAAAGATTATTACCTGGCCTTGGCGAAACAAGGCCTTCACATTAGCTTCCCAATCACGCAATGCAAAGTCTGTGTCCAACAACGCTCCGTCTAGGTCTCCTAATTTCAACCTGCAGGCCTGAACAGAAAACTCACCTATCAGAGAAGTATTAAAGCGAGGCCTGATTACCATATTCATAGTTGTCTTTTTGGTTTCACTCATTTCAAGGATTCTTCATAGCAACTCAGAACCCACAGTAATTTTCACTTTGTCTAACAGGCTTAATTTAAGTATGATTAAGTTACTATCATACAATTTTAAGTACAATTAGTGTTGGGATAAGGGACTAAATGTGTTGAAGCATTGTGCGTAGATGCAAAATAAGTATTTGCATAATATATAGTAGTTGTTGACAAAGCTATTTACATATAAAGAGTTGTTCAAACATTCAACAACTAAATCTCTTCTTAATGTTTAGCTTAGACGAAGTAAACACATCCTCTACAAATACAGAGAACTTAATCGTACAACCCAAAATAAAACAAAAATGCTTCAAACTTTCCTTCGTTTACGGCATTTTCTAGACAACCAAAAAACCCAGAAAACAAAAACCACAGAAAATGATCAATTGGGAGCTACATTAAAAGACACTGAAAAGAGGAAGAGGATTAGAGATTCACGGTTCTTACCCACATTTGAGTCAGTTTCTATCCCATGCAAAAAAAAAAAGGACACAACTACTTCAATTAAAAAATGTAATAAACGGCAACCAGAAGGCTCTATGAATTCTTGCCAATTAAAGATTATTACCTGGCCTTGGCGAAACAAGGCCTTCACATTAGCTTCCCAATCACGCAATGCAAAGTCTGTGTCCAACAACGCTCCGTCTAGGTCTCCTAATTTCAACCTGCAGGCCTGAACAGAAAACTCACCTATCAGAGAAGTATTAAAGCGAGGCCTGATTACCATATTCATAGTTGTCTTTTTGGTTTCACTCATTTCAAGGATTCTTCATAGCAACTCAGAACCCACAGTAATTTTCACTTTGTCTAACAGGCTTAATTTAAGTATGATTAAGTTACTATCATACAATTTTGATGTCAATCACTACCACTCATAAATGTACACTTTCTGCAATAACCATAGTTCAACAACTTGTCATTTACACTGCTTAACTGAAATTGGTTTACTTATCCAGACAGTAAGTTTGCTTTCATTTCAAGAGGGTTTCCAAGAGAATTCATTTAACATCCAGTGCTTTCAAATTTGATAAATGAAAATTCTTACTGAGCTATTAGTAAATATCTTGGACTTTTGTCTCCCGCAAAGAGGAGCTCATCTCTGTTTAATCACAAAGATAATGTCATAAGATGATCAAAGAAAGCAAGGGACACTCTGTAGTGCAAAGCAACTGGTTTACCTTCATCTATTTCTTCCAGCTCGCAGCATATATCCACATACCACAAAACCTTGCGATACTTTCTGAGGGCCATCTTGTAGTCTTGCTTCTGTATAAAGATTAAAAAACATACTATTGGATAGGCAAGTCTCCGCCCTTCGTGTTCACATTCTCAACTGAGCGAACCACACCCATGCCCTTGATCACCTTCCCAAACGCAATTCCCATCCAGATGAGAAGTCCAAGTGGTGGTAATGAAAAACTGAGAGCCACTGGTGTCAAGGCCTTTATTAGCCATAGACAACATTCCTTTTCTCTCATGCTTTATGTCAAAGTTTTCATCTTCAAACTTCAACCCGTAAATTGACTCTCCCCCACTGCCATTTCCAGCCGAAATGTCTCCACCTTGTATCATAAAGCCTTTGATAACGCGGTGGAAACAAACACACTGCAACCAAATGCAATGCAATTCTTATTGCAACTCCACCTCATTAACAAAATTACACATTCTTGCAAATGGACAAAGAAATTAACAAAAACCGGTCAATGTAACAATTAAAAAAACAAAAACCCACCAACGTAACAAAAAAAAAAAACAAAAACCCACCAGTGAAACAATGAGAAAACAAAGACCCAGAAACAAAAAATTGAATCTTTTGAGAGAGAGAGACCTTGTAGTGCAGAGGAGCATTGCAAAAAATAAAAATAAAAATAGATACAAACCTGTTTAGAAAGCTAGAATAACCATCTTTCTGGTATTTAATTTTTAAACCATTGAGCCATAGCTGATGCATGTGTAAAAGTATGAGTAATTTAGTCAATTTTATGGAAAAATGTCTACAAAAAATATCTAATTTCAAAAAAAAATAAAAAGAAAAAAAAAAGAAAACGCAGACCAAAATAATTAAAGTTGGATAAACTCATTCATACCTCAATTTAATTTGCAGGTTAATTTTCTTGTTGAAAAACCTTGACCTGCAAAATCAGATTACATTCATCAACAAAAAGCAATGAATGTAAGAATGATAAAGCCACAAATCTCAGTTACAATTACAATAAGACAATAAAGTAAAAATAACCGTGTTCACCCCTCGACGAAACACTCAGAGAGTGAGCAAGCACACTTCCTCTATTCATGAAACCTCGTACAAAGTTCCAGTTTTCAATCTAAGATCTTCCCAGCGGCGTGGTTGGCGGTGGTGGCCGTAGATCCATCTCTGGCACTGGTATTGGCAGCTGATAAGGAACAAAGTCATCAGAAACTCCCAAATTTATCCATTTCTTAATTGAAATCCAGAAAAGAAAAAAAAATGCAAAATTTAAGCAATGTAGAGAAAACCCAGATCCCACCCCAAACCAACGCAAAAATGAAAGAGGAAAAAAAAGGGGTATTCAAGGAATCCATCATACTGTAACCGAAGCGAGGACGCTTTCCGACGGCTATATTCATCGCCGACGGCGGCGGTTGCTAGCCGTCATTATACCTCCAGTACGCATCCGCCATGTTTGAGTCTTGTGACCGTCACTACTTGCTTAGTTTGTGGGCTCCATGGCGAGAGACATGGGAGCGCGCCGAGGAGAGGAAGATTGTGGTTTCAGTAGAGGAGAAAGAGGAACTGAGAGGGAGGAGAGCGCAAACAGGAGTCAGTAGGGTAACCATCTGCTTTCCTTTCAACGCACTTTTCATCTTCCTCGACTCTCCACACAGCCGTCGTCCCCATCGAATGCAACCCATCTCATGGTCGGCCAACACGTGTATAGGAGGGCAACCAAACTTACGGACAAAATTACTCTCCTAACTTTTAAGAATTACCTTTCCAACCGAGGCAAAATCTGATCTTTTTTATTGTAAATAGCGTGAAATCGAGTGGCAAAGGTTGACTGCAGCTCTCCTCAATTTTAGAATGGAGAAAGATGTAGAGTTTGTTGTAGCTCAAGCAAAAAGCGTTATTCTGTAATCAAACCAAGTATTAAAAAGGAAAAATATAGGTTTGTTTAGTGTTATATAAATGCAATTTGTGCTGCAAAAGCAATTATTTGTGTGATCTACGAAGCCTCCATTTCGATATCAAACCCCACAATATTTTGCTAGACCAAAACTTCACACCAAAAATCTTTAATTTTGGTCTGACCAAGTTATGTTCCAAGGATCAAAGCATAGTGTCAATGACTACAGCGAGGGGGACCATGGGCTACATTGCACCCGAAGTGTTTTCCAGGAATTTTGGAAATGTGTCTTACAAGGCAGATGTTTATAGTTTTGGAATGCTGCTGCTTGAGATGATAGGAGGAAAGAAGAATATTGCTTCAACCACAGAGGACATACCAATGAAATTTACTATCCATAATGGATTTATAACCTTCTAGAGGAAGGAGATGGCCTACGAATCCATATCGGGGAAGAAGGGGATGGTAAGATTCCAAAGCAACTTGCAATTGTAGGGCTCTGGTGCATCCAGTGGTACCCGGTGGATCATCCTTCCATGAAAACGGTTGTTTAGATGCTAGGAGGAGGAGAAAACTTGAGGATGCCTCCTAATCCTTTTGTTTCTGCAGGTCCTACACAAACATCACAGGCAGGCATCCCCAAAAGGCGTCTCCTAGAGTTAGAAGCAATTGCTGAATTAGAGTAAACATGTAGATGTATACCACCAACCGGTAGTTCATAGATGAATTCAAGCACAAACATTTGTTAGTGTATAAGCCATGAGCTGATTACATTAGTAGTAATGTCTTGTATTTAGTTGTGTAATCACTTGAGTTATAAATTACCAAGTGTAGTGACATGTATTGCATTTGTCGATGTCTAGTGACATGTATTTGAATCCTAGAATCTAGCTAGATGTGTGGTTGAGATCTCATTGGTGTAATGGTGAGAATCCAGCTGCATAACTAAGTGTTATGTAGTGCACGATTTCGTGTGCAAGAGAGAGAAATAGAAGTATATCCCTGTGTGTATTTTGCAGAGAGAACTATCCATCATTCTCTCAAAATCTTCAGTGACTGTTCTTCATTCTTTCAATTTTTTTGTACACACACACATCCAAACTTTAACAACATTTACAGACAACAATTCTTTACTAATTAAATCACTTTAAAGTGAGAATTTAATTATTATAACATTATTGCACTTTCTTAACAATTTGACATTCACCTAGTTGATGATGAACATGTTAGCTCGATGTTAGAACACATTGGGTTCGATTTATTTTCTTTAATATCACCCACAGTCACAGACGCCTCTTGTGGGCACAAAGAAGGCCTAAGAAGCAATTGCAGACATTCAACATCTCTTCCAAGCATTTCGATGACTTTGTACATCGAAGGGCGATCACTTGGTTTCGTTTGAATACACCACAATGTGGTTATAATTAACCATCTTTCTCTTCCTCCTCTGTAACTCATTTTCAGACACCAATCGTTAGATTTCACTTCATATTTATACGACTTTAGGCCTTAACGACTATACATTGCACTGCCATTGTTGAAAATGTCTACTGGTTTTATCTATTTTACTGTAACATGTTTTGTGAGGTTGAATTCTGTAACACTATATTTTTTACCTGGAAACTATATATACATATCACTTACCATGTCATCCCTGCCCAAGTTTTTCTCTTCGCATTTAGTATGGTATACCAAAACTTGCCTAACAAAGCCCATTAATTCATAAGCAAAACTAATTATTCGGCCGTACTTTACTTCGAATGCTAGTCAGATGAAACAATATGAATCGTAAACTAAACACAATAGTTTGGGATGTAGTTAGACGTGTGTGGGTGCTTGGTGAATCAAGAAACTTCATGGATCTGGGATACCCCACGGTCAACACGCATACAATATAAGTTAGGAATGAAGACTGTCGTATCAGTTGGCTATACCAAAAGAGTTTTTGGCATCTAGAGGATTATTCTTACATAGAAAATTCCAAAGATGAGAAAGTTGAACTAATCAAATTTTAACAAGTTTGAAAAATCAACTATTTATATATAAGAAGATCCTGATTGATGTGTTACGTTGATTTGAAGAACGGTCTTGAAGTTATGGAGTGAGACATTCATTTAAAATCAACTATTTATATATAAGAAGATCTTGAATAATGTGATAAGTTGATTTGAAGAACGGTCTTGAAGTTATGGAGTGAGACATTCATTTAAAATTAGCAAAAGAATGTAACAATTAGAAAAATGGTTGTCTAAATGGTGGGGTACTTTTACTTTTTAAGTCTTTAAGGAACAAGAGTAGCAGGTTCCAAGTTGGAATAATGCAATTTTCACACAATTAGGACAAAGAAAGAAGTCTTACCTTGTAAGTGATAGAGATTCTTGTGTATGACTTACGACATCCCACACTTTTTCTGCGAGAGTGGGCCTTGGTGATACAAAATTACAAGGGGGATTTGTGTGTGTAGCCGATCTAGAGGCCATACACCAGATTAGGATTTCCTCCATCACGTAACTCAATGAGTCCCATAAAGTCATAATGGTTTGAACCAGTTTAATGACACTTCAACGTCTGACTAATGTTGTAAAAGGTTTGCAACAGTCAAATATCACTTTAGTCTGAGATAAAACACAAATGAAAGAAATTTTTCATATTTTATTTTACTTTTTCACTGGTATGACGAAATGTATGGCAAAACAAATCAAACTATTCTATTTCTGTAAAAATACCCAAATATGAATGAAATCAATTGCAATCGAAGACTCATATATAACCAAAGCATTGCTTTTATACTAAAAGGTGTGTGTCGATTGAACTAACTTTTTGGCTACATATGATAATTTTTTATTTAAAAAAACTGATATTTTTAAAATTACGGGTCAATTTTTTGTTATATTTGATACCAAGACAAATAATTCATCTATAAAATTTCAAGAACCACTGCTTCAATTACCTCACTAAACAAAATCATCCCAAAAATTCAAAACTTTATGCAAAAACCACAATAAAAATTTGATTAGGAGTTCAATACCAAGACAAATAATTCATCTATAAAATTTAAGGTAAGTGATTTTCACACAATTTTTCTTCCGTTGCACAACTATGTTTATTTCTAGCCGTAGAAATAAGTCCACCAAGGCCACAAATCCCTTCCAATAAGTCCACCAAGGCCACAAATCCGAGCTTTTAAAATTTGATCAAACGGTTACAAATAGGAGCTCACTTTAAAATTTATAATAATTTTAGCCGTTAGATCAAATTACCAAAAGAATAAGCTTGTCTCACTAGATATGCGCTGAAACTTTAGGCCACAAATCATCTCTTTCACATCCCGGCCCAGGGCGGATTACTTTTCGGGCCCGCTCCACCATCTTAGCACGATATTGTCTGCTTTGGGCTTACCATTCCCTCACGGTTTTGTTTTTGGGAACTCACGAGCAACTTCTCAGTGGGTCACCCATCATGGGATTGCTCTAGCCCCCTTCTCGCTTAACTTCGGAGTTCCTACGAAACTCGAAGCCAGTGAGCTCCCAAAAGGCCTCGTGCTAGGTAGGGATGAGAATATACATTTAAGGATCGCTCCCCTGGGCGATGTGGGATGTTACAATCCACCCCCCTTAGGGGCCCGACGTCCTCGTCGGCACACTACGACCAGGGTTAGGCTCTGATACCAATTTTCACATCCCGCCCCGGGGCGGATTACTTTCCGGGCCCGCTCCACCACCTTAGCACGATATTGTCCGCTTTGGGCTTACCACTCCCTCACGGTTTTGTTTTTGAGAACTCACGAGCAACTTCCCAGTGGGTCACCCATCATGGGATTGCTCTAGCCCCCTTCTCGCTTAACTTCGGAGTTCCTACGGAACTCGAAGCTAGTTGATAGGAGCATATTTATGCGACTTAAATGGCTTGTTCTCGTACATTTACGTTATGTTTCTTTAGTTATTTTAGTTCTTTATGCTTCTTTTGTGTGTTTTCAGGTTCTAAGGGCAAAGTATGCAAAATGATGCCTTTTGGAGCCTTTTGGAGCAAATTAGGGATTGGAATGGATATCATATGCTTGGAGCCAAAAGGATGGACGAAATTGAAGACTTGAAGTAGGAAAGTTAAATCCTAAAAAGACCTCATGTTTGAGCATCATTGAAAACTCCTACGCATTTTAGAACACAAAAACAACATTCCTAGCAACCTTAGGACATTGTCGTGTGTTTCCTTGTGTCTCCCTTCCTTGCCATGCAAGGAAGGGCTTTGTTCCCTATTTTAAATACTTAAACACTACCACTTATCATTCACCACATATCATTCACCACTTATCATATCATACATTCATTTATCACTTATCATAATCATTCACTTATCACTTAACATATCATACACTTATCACTTATCACTCATAATCATCTACACATTTCAACCATTTAAACACATGTACTTCACCTACAACATCCACCTACTTCACCTACTTCACCTACAACATCCACCTACTTCACCTACAAATGACATAGCCATATGTTCCCTCCACTACTCCTATAAATACCCTTGCATTCATTCATTCATGGAGATCTCATTTCATACACAACACACCACAAACACATCCCTTTCTCTCTTAGCCGTGAGTCTCCCTTAGAATCCAAAAACCATCTTTCCATTTCCATCACTCCTCACTCCATTCCACACTTCCATTCCCCCAAACCAACTATCCTTAGACCTTATGCTACAATAAAGAGGAAGAGAAGAGGGCCTAAACGTTCATACAATTCAAGTTTGAGTTGTTGGAATGTTTAGGTGTTTCTTTGATTTCAATGTTTAATTTTAATTCTCTTTGTTTTGTATGAGGAACTAAACCCCCCCTTAGCTAGGGGGTGATTCGAAATATATGTTTATGCTTGCATTTTGATTTGATTACTTCTAATTGCATTTCATAAGTTGTTGATTCAATTTGTTTAACCGTTTGATTGATAACTTATTTATGTATGTTTATTAAGAATGCGCGCTTAATTTTCATGCATGAATATGACGCTAGAATATAAGTGATTTTCACCTAATCGTTATGAACTTATATTCACAAGTAGTGGAGGTTGCTTATAAACAATCGCGTTAAATGAATTCTTGGCACGAGTTTCATGCTCATCATAGTAACGAATGCCTCGTCAACACTTATAGTTTTCATAATGCTTAATGATCTTTGATTGTATCTTTATTGTGCTGTTCACGTAAATGACTTTTGGAGAATGTTGTGAATTGCGTTGCGCTAACCCATCCAATTCATTAACTTAAGGAAAACTTGACGGTTAATTTAAGCGGACCTAATTAACCCGGGGTGATGAGTTTCATAATTTATCGAAAGATCAACTGGAAATCTTTTTATTATGCAAGTGTAACATATGTGGAGATGACCCCCTTAGCTATTCTATCATCCATTCATTCCATTTCATCAATTTCATATTTACATTCTGTCTAGTTTATTTAACTTGTTTCGTTATTTCAATTTTCGTATAAACTTAAATCCCCCTTTACTTTAATGTCAATTTAGTTAGAAATCATTTTAGTTTGTGTTTTCAAAAGCATTTTGAGTCTTTGGTTTGTCTTAGTGTTTTAAAGTTTAGTTTTACATTCTTTGAGTCTAGTTTAGTGTTTTATATTGTGTTTTTACGTTTTTGAGTCAAATCCAAGTGATTAACAATCCCTCCTAATCCCCGGTCCAGAACGATCCCTACTTATACATATACTATAATTTGACGAAAAGAGGGTTTAATTTGTGTGCGTATAAATCACGCATCAAATTTTGGCGCCGTTGCCGGGGATTAGAAAATTTGCTAATCCCTTGGATTGTTTGTTTCTGTATTGTCTTTTAGATTTAGTTTTTATTTGTGTTTTGTTTGTTAAGAACAACATGGCACTTGATAACGCTTCTCTTTTGTCACAGCTCATGGAAAGGTCCCAAATGCAAAGAGTTGATATATCTAATCTTCAATCAAGGAATAACGTGTTTTCCAATACTTACAATTCGGATTGGAGTGATCATTCAAACTCTATGTGGTGGGAACCTCAAAATGCTCAACAAGGAGGATATTGGCAGCCACCACAACCTCATATTCAATATGCCCAACCAAACTCAAGTTCGTCAATAGATTATAATCAAAAGCTTAATGAATTAATTTGTTTGGTGCAGGGCTCACAAAATCAAGACAATGAGGCTCAACAAGAAGGATATTGGCAGCCATATGAGGAGTTCTATTCAACGCCTATGCAGCCACCACAAAGGTTGGACCACTTGGATAAGCAAATTGGGCAGATCGCGGAGTTCGTAGGACAGTTTCGAGACCAAGGCGAACTCCCTAGTTCAACCATTGCAAATCAGAAGGGAGAATTTGAAAACACCAATGCTATCATGTTGAGAAGTGACAAGGAGGTTGGAACGGACCCTCAACCATCAAAATCAAATCACAAGGAAGAGGAATACACCCAACCCACGGAAAGGGTGGAAACACCTTTACTGGAGGCACCTATTGCTCCTATGCCATCTAATACAGGTATGGTTGTTCCAAATTTCATTATTTTTAACCCCGTTCCAACAAGTATCCCTATTCCTTGCAGATTCATGACTTCCAAGGAAGAAGAAGGTGAAAAAGACATCTTGGAAGCCCTTTCAAAGGTGACAAGTAGGGAATGTCATGAATTCATCAAAGAGGACGTTCTTGAAACCACAAAATCCAAAGAAGTTAAATTTGATGACATTGGACAAGTCATAACCATCACTTGCAATCTGGCCAAGTCCAATATCCCTGAAACTTTCAAAGGAGTGGTGTTTGTCATTGAGTTCTTGTCGGACAAAACAAGTAAGTTTTTTTCAAATTCCTTTACATTTTATACTAACTTGCTGTTTTTTATGAATCAGGCACCTACACTAGAATTCAAACCATTGCCGGTTCACTTCAAGTATCACCTTCCATTCAAGGACCAATTCCATGCCGTTTGATTTTATTTATGTTAAAAAAAAAAAAAAAAAAAAAAAAAAAAAAAAAAAGATACTAAACATGGAGAAAGATGGAGCCTTCACAGAGGATGTTTACGTGAAGCCCCACTACGAGGCGTCGAAGCAGAAGGAATAGAAGCGGAAGGCATAGGAGCAGAAGGCATAGAAGCATGAGGCATCGGAGCGGAAGGCATCGGAGCTAGAGCATTCCAGGCCTCAATACTTGGCCAAACGCTGGATGACCTAGGAAAAAGGTGCCTCTGGAGATAAGACGCAAGCCTTTGACGGTCATTGTGAATTCGACCCTCAGATTCTTGCAGCTCATCAAGCTTCCTCTTCATGCCCGCCGAATAGTTATTTGCAAGCACATGCAAACTTCTATTCTCGTACTTAAGCTGTTTGATTTCCTGCTTAAGACTTTCCACCTCTGCCATCAACGATTCCACTTGGCGGGACCGAGCAAGCAGGCGTTGGCCCATGTTGGACACAGAGCTCGCACACTGAACACTAAGTGCGAGGGACTCTTGAACGGCCAACTCATCGGACCGTCCTGACAGCAGCCTACTATCTTTTGGAGTGAGGAGGTTTTTAGCTACTATTGTAGCTGTTGTGGCGTCCTGCATCACAGAGTCTTCACCTGAAAGAGGACCGTTAGAAGATAAAAAAGAAGGGCGCCATACATTACCTTGACGGGGCGCAACCGGATCGCTGCTGAGACTCAAATCTAAGCTAAGGTTCGATGAGTTTGCCATTTTTTTCAAAAGTGTTCAAAGAGAAGGGGTGGATGGAGTTAAAATTTCACAAAGGGCCGGAGTCGAGTTTCAGGAATGGGAAATCTTCAGAGTGTGTGTGTTGGGGTGATTGATAGCTCTATAAAAAGCCAAGACGACGCGTCCACCGATTCAAAGAGCCGGATTTTCCGGCGTAATTTAGGCGACGCTCCCTCGGCTTTTCAGAAAACGCGTTCAACTTTGTCAAAAGATTTCTGACAAAGCTGAAAACACGTGGAGGCCATCATCGCATCTACACATCTTTAGCCGACAAGCGCAAAGTTCGGCGACGCTTTCTCTGCTTTTCAGAAGACGCGTGCAGCTTTGTCAAAAGGAGCCGCATCTGCACTACCACGTGTCGTTCAGAAAGCGAAGGGGCGTCGTTCAGAAATCGAAGGGGCGCCTGCTCAGAAATCGAAGAGGCGTATTCAAAGATCGAAGAGGCGCCACTATTTCAAAAAGCCGGATTTGCGGGATCAAAACGTTTGTCGACAAGGGTAAAAAGTACCACCACTTGATATTATCTCTATATATGTCGACCTTCGTCTTTTATGGCAGGGCAAACCTGAAGAAAATGCCCAACTCTCCCTCACCTCTGAGGGCGCACTCCCAGCAAAGCCTTTCAAAATACTCAATTCTTTCTTCTTCCCCAAAGATGATACCAGATGCTTGGAGTACATATGACCCAGGAGGAAACGGCGGATTGAAGCATGTGCTGATTCATTCACCGCTTCTTCAAAGCAAAGGTATCTCATATCATCAAGGTCAAAAGCAAAAGTATCTCATATCATGCTCTTTCCCTGTCTTTTTCTTTGTCCTTGTTCTTACTTGCATGGCAAAGTAAAAGAAGCAATCAGCCGGCACTTGGAGTCAGTCTTCCGATCTGGAGCCAACTGCCTGGAATCTATTCCTGATTGCTTACCTAGCGTTGCTCTCGAGTAGTCATCTTCAACGGTTGTTACACTTCCAGAGAAGGGACCACTCCTGCAAAGATTGAACAAAGAAACAGATAACAGGAGGAAGCTCAGACCTTCGGGGGAAACCAAAAGAACCATCCTGCTGCCCAGTTCAAGAAGTAGCACAAAGGAAAATCAACGATGGGCAGAAACCAGTTCAAGAGTAAGCCTGTGGAATCACAAAGATCAAAGCCTCAATGCAATCACCAAGGAGAAGAGGGAATTTACACTCCATAACCAGATTTGCGTCCCTAAACTCTTCTCTTTGTTAATTACATTATGCCATGTTTAATATGTTTAGTTGCTTTTTGTGTGTTTACTTATGTTTTGTGTGAATCTATGCTTAAAACATTGAGGACAATGTTTGATTTAAGTGTGGGGGGGGGGGGTAACTAAAGTGTTTTGATGCAAATTCGTAGGGTTTTATCCACCATAACTTCTAATGTTGTTCCTTGCTGTTTTAAGGTGTTTTTAAGTTGTTTTAGAGTGTTTTAGTGTGTTTTGTTTTATAATTCGAAAATCCCATAAAAATTTGAAAAATTGTTTTGAAAAACCCAAAAAGAGTTGTTTTAAAAGTCGTTTTTGTGTGTTTGTGTCTTAGGGTACCTTCCAACACAATGATAAGGATTTGGTTTATAATTGCATGACGGTTAGAAAGAATTATAAACATAGAGAAAAGTTTGATTTACTCTTGGTATATGCTTGGTTATGGTTATAATGTATGACTTCACATGCAATCATAAAAGAAAAATTCGTTTTTGTAACATGCTTGAAGGAAGAAACTCAAACAAACGCTACATCCCTGTGAGACTCGAGCCATTACTTTCTTTGGAGAGTTATTTTCTGTGATTCTTTATTTTCTAAAGTTGTTGCATGATCTCATTATTCCTTGCTTGGTTGCTACTTAGAATGCAATTGTATCATGATAGAACTAAATGCTAGAACTCATGCCCATTTCATTCAAAGCATGTTATTGATTTGCATAACACATATTCAAGAAGAAGTTGTGTAGTGACCACCACCATAGCCAAATAGCCTTACTTCCCATACTTCGTATATGTTGTAAGTTTTAACCCCGTTGAGCCTTGTTTAGCCTTTATTCTTTGTTTACCCACATTTTCCTCACCTAGCCTAGTTTAGGACAATCCCCACCCTTGTTCTTAAAAGATAGTGAGCATGACTTAATTGAATTCCTTTTGAGTTACATTATGAAAGAAAATAAGTGTGGGGGAGAGAATGTTTAAGTGTTTATGTTTTGAGATTCAAAAGAAAAGAAAAAGAAAAGAAAAAAAAAAAAGAGAAAAGAAAGAAAGAAAGAAAAAAGAGCTTAAAAAAAAAAATGAAAGAATAAGTGATTGAAGAAAGGTTCCAAAACACCAATTCTGGGCGTAAATTGTCTAAATTCTCCCTTTTTGTTCAAAAGTTGAGTTTTCATTCAAAAGTGAATTCTAAGTTGATTCAAATGCTTTGCTCACTATTTCTTTAAAAACCTTTGTTTTCCATATCCCTTCTTTGTTATCCACATACCCCAAGCCCCGTTACAACCCTTGACTTCTATCTTGAGTGTTGTGTATTTCAATTTGTGGAGTTTGAACTTGGTATGAGCATATGGTATCACTGGTTCTCACGTCTAAGTAGTAGCATTCCATTCATGAGATCATATCTAAACATGCTTATTAACTCCAGAAATTGCTTCCTTTGAAATACATATATGTGAGTGTTCGTTTTTATGATTACATCAATCTTCTCACATATACCTAGTGTAGGGTGTGTAGTCAGAAAATCTGTGTGAAAAACGAGAGTACATCTAGTAAGAAATTGAGGGAATTCTCTAAGGCATGTTACTACATTCAAAACATGGTTTTAAATGCTTAATTGTGAACTAGTATGTGGTGACTATGAGTAAGAATGTACTTAAGTGTAAAGATGGCTCAAATCTGTGAGAATAATGATTTTTAATTTGTCATGTGCATTGGAAGTCCCTGATACGATTGTTGGAAGGTGTAGGTTGTGTTTTGTTCTTTTTGTTTTGTTTTTCTGTTTTGCTCGAGGACTAGCAAAAGCTAAGTGTGGGGGTATTTGATAGGAGCATATTTATGCGACTTAAATGGCTTGTTCTCGTACATTTACGTTATGTTTCTTTAGTTATTTTAGTTCTTTATGCTTCTTTTGTGTGTTTTCAGGTTCTAAGGGCAAAGTATGCAAAAGGATGCCTTTTGGAGCCTTTTGGAGCAAATTAGAGATTGGAATGGATATCATATGCTTGGAGCCAAAAGGATGGACGAAATTGAAGACTTGAAGTAGGAAAGTTAAATCCTAAAAAGACCTCATGTTTGAGCATCATTGAAAACTCCTACGCATTTTAGAACACAAAAACAACATTCCTAGCAACCTTAGGACATTGTCGTGTGTTTCCTTGTGTCTCCCTTCCTTGCCATGCAAGGAAGGGCTTTGTTCCCTATTTTAAATACTTAAACACTAACACTTATCATTCACCACATATCATTCACCACTTATCATATCATACATTCATTTATCACTTATCATAATCATTCACTTATCACTTAACATATCATACACTTATCACTTATCACTCATAATCATCTACACATTTCAACCATTTAAACACATGTACTTCACCTACAACATCCACCTACTTCACCTACTTCACCTACAACATCCACCTACTTCACCTACAAATGACATAGCCATATGTTCCCTCCACTACTCCTATAAATACCCTTGCATTCATTCATTCATGGAGATCTCATTTCATACACAACACACCACAAACACATCCCTTTCTCTCTTAGCCGTGAGTCTCCCTTAGAATCCAAAAACCATCTTTCCATTTCCATCACTCCTCACTCCATTCCACACTTCCATTCCCCCAAACCAACTATCCTTAGACCTTATGCTACAATAAAGAGGAAGAGAAGAGGGCCTAAACGTTCATACAATTCAAGTTTGAGTTGTTGGAATGTTTAGGTGTTTCTTTGATTTCAATGTTTAATTTTAATTCTCTTTGTTTTGTATGAGGAACTAAACCCCCCCTTAGCTAGGGGGTGATTCGAAATATATGTTTATGCTTGCATTTTGATTTGATTACTTCTAATTGCATTTCATAAGTTGTTGATTCAATTTGTTTAACCGTTTGATTGATAACTTATTTATGTATGTTTATTAAGAATGCGCGCTTAATTTTCATGCATGAATATGATGCTAGAATATAAGTGATTTTCACCTAATCGTTATGAACTTATATTCACAAGTAGTGGAGGTTGCTTATAAACAATCACGTTAAATGAATTCTTGGCACGAGTTTCATGCTCATCATAGTAACGAATGCCTCGTCAACACTTATAGTTTTCATAATGCTTAATGATCTTTGATTGTATCTTTATTGTGTTGTTCACGTAAAGGACTTTTGGAGAATGTTGTGAATTGCGTTGCGCTAACCCATCCAATTCATTAACTTAAGGAAAACTTGACGGTTAATTTAAGCGGACCTAATTAACCCGGGGTGATGAGTTTCATAATTTATCGAAAGATCAACTGGAAATCTTTTTATTATGCAAGTGTAACATATGTGGAGATGACCCCCTTAGCTATTCTATCATCCATTCATTCCATTTCATCAATTTCATATTTACATTCTGTCTAGTTTATTTAACTTGTTTCGTTATTTCAATTTTCGTATAAACTTAAATCCCCCTTTACTTTAATGTCAATTTAGTTAGAAATCATTTTAGTTTGTGTTTTTAAAAGCATTTTGAGTCTTTGGTTTGTCTTAGTGTTTTAAAGTTTAGTTTTACATTCTTTGAGTCTAGTTTAGTGTTTTATATTGTGTTTTTACGTTTTTGAGTCAAATCCAAGTGATTAACAATCCCTCCTAATCCCCGGTCCAGAACGATCCCTACTTATACATATACTATAATTTGACGAAAAGAGGGTTTAATTTGTGTGCGTATAAATCACGCATCACTATTGAGCTCCCAAAAGGCCTCGTGCTAGGTAGGGATGAGAATATACATTTAAGGATCGCTCCCCTGGGCGATGTGGGATGTTACAATCTCCATAGCGTAAAATGGCAGGTTTGTGACAATATTAACCCTAACTATACCTCACAATTTTTATTTGATTACACTAGCATCCCTTGATGTTTTCTCTGTGAGTAATGTTAGGAAGACTAAATTTGTAAACTAAATGATATGTCACCAATAGGAATGAGTACATTTATTAACGCTTAAGTAATAAATCAATCAATAATCAACTTCTATGTCATTTAGTTTCCAAAATTTTGTCTACAAATTTAGTCTCCCTACCATTACCCTTTCCGTGTTCACACAAATCCCTTGAGGTTTATAATAATACCCCTTGAAGTTTCATATTGTTTCCATGAAGCCCATTCCGTGAAAATTTCATCCCAAAATGGATTATATCTTTAAAAAATTCTCCACAAATTTCTTATAGTTAATCACATAGTTTTCACATAACCCCTCACATTCATTGTTTTTTCCACAAAACTCCCTAAGCTTTTGTAAATAAGAACTCCTAAAGTTTTAAGATGCTTTCATAGATAAATCATTAATTATAATATAGTGTGACATAAGTTGTTCAAGAGCAAAAAGAAAATTTTTTAAAGTGAAAAAAAAAAAAAAAACACTTTTAGCTATTGCTATTGATGCTAGAAAATGGTTAGTCATCAAAGAACTTGTGTGGACACAAGTAGTTGAAACAGGTCAGATGAACCATATCCTAAGAGATAGGTTGGTTCACCTGTAATCGAGCTACATCCACTATGGTGTATTGATATTTGTGTGTGTATTACAATAGTTTTGAGACCTTACATACGTAGGGCAGCCTATTTCTCAAGGAAGGTCATGCTTGTGGCCTCATAGCAAAGGTGATGTGGCCTCTTCCAATCCAAATATATATATATATATATATATATCTTAGTTTCCGAGTCAAAATAAAAGTGTAAATAGTGTCGTTTGTTCAAAAAGAAAAAAAAAAAGACAGGCATTCATCCAACGACGGGATTGAAAATACGCCCTTATTTGTTGTTTATATGACATTTGTAGATCCAGTTGTCTTGGGTATGACTTCCATGCAAGCAAAGATAATCCAACTAAGTACTTCTTCACACACAGAAATTAATTTCACAGTTGGATTGAATTCGTAACTTCAAGTTTAGTAGATGTCAGACCAAAGTTCACCTTAGAAAATGCGATCACTTCGTGTTTCATACTTCATATCCGATTTCTGGTCCAAGTCCGACATGACAAATGCTAATGAAAGCGGAAAGCCCTTGCAAGTTTGCAACCAAGTCCAAAGTCCACAATCTTTACTTTTAATTGAGTCCAAATTCTTCAGCCCAATTCACATACAACCCAAAACCCAACCCACAAAAATTGAAATATATTGTGGGGAAATAGAAAGGTCCTTTCCCGGTTTCCCAATTTTCCTGGAAAATTTGGATGTGCGGGAAAACATGTTTAGGGCTCACTGCTCTCACACATCCACCAATCCCAAAATTTCCATCTATTCCGTTTCCGTCACTGTAGATCCATCTCAATTTCTCTTATCATTCGCCCCTCAAAACCCAAATCCCAAAAATACCCAAAAGATTTGTGGTATTTGTGAACAACGGCAACGGGTTGAAGCAGGATTCGAATTCCAAGGAGAGGGTAGAAGAGAAAGGCAAAGGTGAAGGAACTGGATCCGACGATGGTGGCAGTGACGATGATTTGGGGAAGAATCAACGGCCCTTATTCGGCAACATCAAATGGGGTGATCTCCTACTGGACCCAGATCCTAACAACGTCTTGGTTGTCGGATTGACCGGGCTACTGACGTGGGCGAGTTTGCAGGTGTTGTCCATCGCATTGGCTATGCTTGTTGCTGCTGGTAAGTATTCCTTCATTGTTGCTGTTCTTCTCTTCATTCTCATTACCCTTCTTTTGCTCACTCTTCTTCCAATTTTACTCCCAAACTTCTGGAAAAACAAATGAGGCGTTTTTGAACTTTAATTCTTAAAAAGGATTGAACTTTAATAAAAATTTGGTGTTAGATTACATATTCATTTTAGTCCTTTAATGAGTATATAATTCAAATTTATATTGTATATTTTTAATATTTAATAGATATCTTATTTAATGTCGTTACATAAATTTCAAATTTATTATTATACGTTTTTTAATTTTTTAATTTTGTTTAACTTTTTTAATTAATGTACATAAACGTTTGTATTATAATTTACTAAATTAATATACAGAAATGTATGTACTTGAATACATTGTAATGAATTAATAACACATAAGAAAATATGCAAAAACATAATTGCAGCGAAAAGTTCATATATAAACATATTATACTAATGTACTAAAATATCCGTAACTAAATTTAGTATAGTATAATGGTATACACCGAACCCCATACTATATTCATTATACACCAAACATCATGTTTATAGTAGATATCAACAACCAACATCAATATTTTATTCAATACTCTTATTTTTGTACCCTACAAAATTCATTTATTGTTATGTTTTGTATTATTGGAAGTGGTTATTTATTGACAAAATTAGTATCTATTAAATTATTGTGCATCAATTGGATGAATATAAATTTTTATTTTTGACGAAGATAGATATAACGGTTAACCGATGGGAAATCCGTTACCCGGTGGATATGGTTATGGATAATCCTCGATGGTTAATTTGAAATTATGGATACGGTTAATTTTCATGGTTATGAGGATGGATACAACATTTCTGTCCCCAAATCGAAACGTTGTCATCCCTATGTACATAAGAAAATATGCAAAAACATAAGTGTACTAAAAAAGTTTACCAAAATATTTTCTTTATTGTATAATATACTTATAAGAAATTGGTGATGGTAATGTTTTTTAGTGTTGTATAAATGCACTTTGTGCTGCTGAAGAAAGATGAATGCAAATTTATGATGAAAAACAATTATTTATTTGATTACTTCTAGTGCTGAACATAATAATTCACAATTTATGGTATCTTTAATAGTTTTGAACTATTCTAATTTGAATTGACGTTATCATGCCACTCAGTCACCACATAAACTGTTTAGTTGTTGAGCTAATGTTGGGTTATGCCAGCTGGCGAAGGCATAATACCCGTCCTTTGTGTCCAAGTTTAAAGAGCCTGTGCAATTTGGGAATGATTGGAGATAGTCAGAAACTCAGGTTTTCGTTCACCAAAACTAGAGCATATGGCGGTGCATGGGGGACTTTTGCGAATTGGATTTTTGTACAACGAGATGTCCTCAATGTTCTGGATCTGGTTCCAAGGTCCATTTGTTGATCATTATACAACGGTTCGATTACTTTGATTTAAAGGAAATCGTACCACCATTCAAATTTAGTTGATGGCAATCCAACCGTTGGATCGCTATGAAATTTTATATGTTATCATGCGTAGTATATGAGGACCGTAGAGACTTACGGATCGAAAATCCGATGTACGAATCTTTCGCATTAAAGAATCTTAGATTGTAGACTCTTGTATGGTAGTTGATAATCCAACTATTGGATCGTCATCAAATTTTAGTATGTTATTGTACGTATTAGTTAAGGACCTTAGGAATCTACGGATCGGAAATCCGATATTTGGATTTTCCGGATTGAAGGAAATTGTAGATTATTTATCTTTGTAGTAGACGAAGATCTGACTATTCGATCATTATGAATTACCATATGTTGTTGTAGGTATCATTTGAGAACCTTAGAAATTTACAAATAAAAAATCCAACCTCCGGATCTTCCTGAATTGAATTTGTAAGTTTGTCGAATTTATAAAAAAATAAAAAAAAGACTAAATGTGACATGGAGGACTATTTTTAGTTTTTAATCTTACATATTATTGCAAAAATTATCTTATTTAGGGATTAAAATAATGTTCTTTTATTTAACAAATTATACATATACTAAAACTAGGGTGGTTCGGTTTGGGATACCGAACCAAAAACTATATACCAAATACCGAACTGAAAAAGTTCGGGATGAGATTTCAGCAACGGAAACCGATCCAAAATTTTGCCTTTCCCGAATTTCGGTATTCCCGAATGTTTTTCGATTTTTTGGTATGGTTCGGGACGCAGCCAACACCAGCAATCTCCAATGGCTTCTTCACAAGCCTCCTCCTGAGAGATCTTAATACCATTCTCCTCTGCCACCTCCACCATTCTCAGAAAGCAACGACCATGGCGACGACTCCAATCCACCTAGCTCCCAACCCCACACCCACTCCTCTCCACAATCACATCTTCTCATGCCATTTCTGCACAAATCCTTTAGAACCCACATGCAAAAATCCAATCTTTTTCTTCGAGCACGGCGGCGACTCTGAGTCCACCTCGCTCCTAACCCCACATGGCCACACCCACTCCTCTTCACAATCACATGTTCTTATGCCATTTCTGCACAAATCCTTAAGAACCCACATGCAAAAATCCAATCTTTTTCTCTCGAGCTTCAGTGATCATCAAATGGAATTATTTGTTGTGGGTTATAAATCGTGCCTGCGCAGCGTTGAGGATTCATAACCCAAAGACGAGAGAGCTTTAGAGAGGATAAAGAGAGAAATGGGTCGAGGCCAGAGACGAGAGAGCTTCTTCCTATCTCTGCTTCCCAACCCGAAGACTGCTTCTCTCTCTCTGCCTCAAGAATCAAGATTCAAAACCAAAACAAAAGCTTAGTGCTTTTAGTTTCCAAAAAAGCTTTGTGCTTTTATCCCAAACCGACAAGGCATCGCCATCACATGCCTTTTCCACATTATTTTATTTTTGTTCCTTTGCTAGTGGAACCGAAAGGCTCTGCTTTTTATTTTATTTTTCATTGTTCTTTGCAGATGTAGCGCTGGAAAGTAGGAACCAAAAGCAAAAGAAGATTTCGGGATTTCGGGATTTCGGGAATACCGAAGAAAAGAAATCTGGAAACCAATTTCATACCGAATATTTCGGTATTTTTTGATATAGGATTATCAAAGTTCGGGATAGTTTCGGTTTGGGATTTTTCGGTTTGAGTTTGAGATTTTTTCGATTTGGTTTAGAATTTTCGGAAATTTTTTCCAGCTGTAACTAAAACCCAGTTTCGTAGGCACTGTTTTTCACTGTTCTGAACAGTGAAAGGGCGGAAATGCCCTCGAGTTTCTTCTTTGGATCGCTACTGTTTCATTTTTATACAGTAAAAAGTCGCTTTTGCCCTTCCGGGTCACGCGTCTTTCATCTTTGTTTTTCTACTTTACCTTTCCTCTTTGTTTTTGACCTTCCTTGCTGTGCGATTTTCTCCCTCTTCATCGTTCCCTCTTTTGCTGCCAAATCTTTGCTCTTTCTTCGCAGAATAGTCGTTAGAAGAGATCCTGACTTTAATTTTATTTTGGATTTGGATTCGGGTCTTCTCCGGTGTGCAACCCTTTGTTTGATTTTATTGGGTGTTTTGTTTCCGGTCTTCTCCGGTGACGAACCCTTTGTTGGCCAGCGTTTTGTTCTCATCTTGCCATCGTCGGTTTATGAAGAGCATGTTTGTAGGTTGATAAATTATGAAATCTATGAAAACTGGGCAGATTGATAAATTACATACGTGCTCTTTATTTGTAGAATTATGTACTTTATTTGATGCATGTTTGTAGAGCCAGTTTTAAACAAAAACACCTAAAAAATTCTCCCAGCAAGTAGTTAGCAATATTCCTGACTTTTCCAGTTCTGAAAACAATTAGATGCATACAAATTTATTCCTGCTTATTGTTGTTTTACAGCATAACCAGCTTTTCTGTATAGCAGGGAAGCTGTTGGTGATGGAGAGGGTGAAGGTTGCTCTACCTAAGGCCATGGAAATGAGGATAAAGGTCAAATATACCTCAGTTTATCACATTGAACTCTACTTCTGCCGAAGGTCTGCAATAATATCTACTACATACATATATATATATATATATGATTTTATATGATTAAGCTTTGAGAATTGCAGATTTGTAAACTATGAGTAGAGTTTTCCAGGCATATTTACTTCGAGTGAATACATTGTTGTTCATTCTGGCCGTCTTTCCAAAATCAAGCCCCTTGCTCAGTTGGACAAAGTTTGCATCCTTAGTTGTGCCATACCAACAGGTTTGGTGTCGTACTCAATGCTTTAGAGCCTTGAATTATGCATCCTCATCTGATACTACATATTGAATCGTTTGCATTATTATTGAATATTTTTTTTTTTACTATCAGGTTTGGGTTCCCCTCTCAATGTAGCAAAACGAAAAATTATCCTCAGTTGTTTATTGGTCTCGCTGTAAGTTTGGACAAACTTTGTTGATCCCAAATTCTTTGTTCTAATAAATTGCATTTACATTTTTTTTTTCCGTATTTATACTGATACATGGATGATCTAGGCTACTAAAGGTGGAAAAATTTCTGAGGTGCCAGAGTATTGGGGTGGAGTCGGTGGACTTGAAGCCCAAGAGGTTTGACGAAGGTATTTTATTTTTTATTTTTGACGTTTAGCTTTGGTTTAACAGGTAGTTTAGTGGGAAAACATAGAAACATATTTTTGCTTAAACATTCTTTCCCTGACCATAACTAAGAAATTTGGAGTAAATGAATATGTGAATTCGAGTGACAATGACAAACCAGTGCACAAGATAAAAAATGATTCGCTATTCTTATTATGTGTTGGACATGAATCAACATAGATAGTTAAGTTGTAACTTTAACTTATATTTTTATTTTCTTCTGCTTCTCATCTACCCAAGTCTACAATGTACATACAGCTAAGGAAAAGACCGAGACATCAACCAGTGCAGAAGCTCCTAATAGGACTAATTGCAGATAACACTACAAATGAGCACTACAATTTTAAGCTTGATGTTGGTATGTGATTTCCACTCCATCTCATCTTTTTTTTTTTTTTTTTTTTTTTTTAATGTTAGTTTAATTTTCAAACCTTTTGTACGTATCAAGTAATTCCCCATATAATTGAATAATGGCCTTTTTTTTTTTCTCTTTTTCACTCTTCCATCAATTCATTGGGTAAATAGATTGAAAAAATTTAGTTTTTTTATATTCAATTCTTACTGATTCCAATTCTTAATATATACCAAGAGAAAAATTCTGGACAACGCAAAAAGTAACATGATGACCAAGAAAAAGATGGTCATTCCCAAACAAGCAAGACCAAAAGATTGACCAGGAAAAATCATAAACACTGAGCAGATGTGTGGTGCCAAGCTTCTGATATGGACATGAATATTTTTCGTACTTGAACGATTTTGATATTATGAACTTCTGTACATGAATATAGCTTTCATAGAATCTCTATCTTTATAACAGTGAGGAATTGCACACTGCCAATCTCTATCTTAGGTATATAAATCTAATTTCAATAAATCCTGTTTTCTGTATGTACATATTATCAAAATATTTTAAACATTTGCAGCAATGCGCGGGCACTTTTGCTAGTTATATATACTAAAACTCAGTTTCCCTAACACTGTTCATTAACAGTGAACTCCCCAGAATGCCCCAAAATTGCTCTTGGTTGTCCGGGTTTTCCACTTTTTGGCCAGTGAAATGGCGACATTGCCCTCGGTGGCCACGCGTCTATCATCGCTAATCCTTCTCCTTCGATTTCTTCGTTGCTTTTTCTTTCCGTTCGCTTCTCTCTCTCCATCCTTAGCTTCTGCAAATTGTCTAACGTTTTTTCTCTTCCACGCTAGTGTTGTTCTTGGTGTCCACCCTTTGCAAGTTTCTCCGTCTGATTATTCACCTTCATTTTTCTTCTGGAAAATTGCTCGTTCATGAACGGTGGAGGGGCTACAGATTTCTGCCTTTTTCAATTCGATTGAAATCTGTTTTTTGCTTGCGTAGTCTTAACGTGTTTGGGTGATTTTTGCATTTTTTTAGCGTACGTGATTTCGTTTTTTAGGTGGTTCTCAATTGGATTCCACAGTAAAACCCAGAAAGGTATGAAAATTTCAATTTTTTTGGATTCTTAATTTATTTTCAGTGTTAATTTCTGATTTATTTTCAGTATTAATTCCTGAATAAATTATTATTTTTGATAAACCCACTTAGAATCTGATCTGGGTTTTGCTTCGATTCCATAGTAAAAACCTTGAAACTTAAAGGCATGAGGCACCTCCACGCCTCCCAATCTGCCGACGTTAGAGCGCTCACCACATGTTCGTCATTAATCCTCAAACAGTCGAACCCACTTCTCTCTCCCTCTCCGTCTCCGTATGTGTTTGCACTGTTGCTCCATCTGTATGTCGTTAGAAACTACTTGAGCAGCCGCGAGCTCAGGTAATTTACTCTTTTGTGTGTATTGGGTTGGTGAGTTATTGATAAAATCTGAAATGACTTGAAGATTTGATTTGGGTTTTGCATGTTTGTAGTTTTTAAAATTATGGTTTGTTTTTGGGACTGGAATTTGGATTATACATGATTTAAAAAAATTTCATATATATATGATTTGAGTTTAATTCAGGAAAATTATTATCTATGTTGTATATTTCCAAACTCAGTTATTGGTTGAATATACTCATTGGTTGAAGCCTGAAAGTAAAAGACTGCTCCAAGGCAAGGGAGAAGTGTCGCTTCTTCAGTATTGGGAAGCTTTCTTGAAGAATTAATCCAAGTGATGAGGCCATTTTTGATATATGTTTAAATGTTAACACTTTACAGATTTTCAGTTTCTAAACAATGAGATGATGCGACTGTTCAAAGTGCTTTTATCATTAAGGTGAGTGATTTTTGTTTTTTGCTTTTAGCCTTTTGTGATTAAGAAAGTTTAGTCATTTGTTTACCGACTTATTAATTGGTGAGAAGATGAAACATTTTGCTGCTGGTTGCTAACAAAGTAATACAATCTCACAAAAGAGTTTTCGTTTTTTTTCTTTGTTTGCTTGAATTATGTATTGTTTTTTTATAAAAAAATTCGTATATAGTTTTGGAAATTTTTATTTGGTTAGAAAAAGGGGAAGAATATAGGAAGAGGAGAATTACATGCTGTAATAAAAATGCTGCATTCTTATTTGTGTAATTGGATACAGGGTTGAAAAAGGAGTTGAGTGCTGTTGTTTGTGTCTTCATAGTTTCATCAAGATTTGAAAAACAATGAAAAGATATTATACTTATGGATGGAAGTAAAGCAAACAAAATTTTAACAAAAAATGCGACTGGGATGAGAGAGTATAGTAAGAGTTCATTATGGTAAAATATTGTTGTGCATGATTGTCACATCTCGGCTCGGGGCAGATCACTTCCTGGGTTCGCTCCACCACCGTAGCACGATATTGTCCGCTTTGGGCTTACCATTCCCTCACGGTTTTGTTTTTGAGAACTCACGAGCAACTTCCCAGTGGGTCACCCATCATGGGATTGCTCTAGCCTCCTTCTCGCTTAACTTTGGAGTTCCTACGGAATCCGAAGTCAGTGAGCTCCCAAAAGGTCTCGTGTTAGGTAGGGATAGGAATATACATATAAGGATCACTCCCTTGGACGATGTGGGATGTCAATGATAGTATTAAATAATCAGTTTGATAAATTAAAATGGTGTGATTAAATAAGATTATCTGTTGGGTGTACCTATATATGCTTAATAAATTGTTAATGAGTTTTTAATTTCATGTCATTATTTGCTCTGATGATTTTGTTTCGCTTTTGTATGTTTAAAATTGTCATGCTCTGTGTATTTGAGAATTTTTTTTTTTAATTTAAATTTTATTTCTGTGTATGGTCCAGTAAACTTCTGGTTCCCTAATCATTTGACTTAATTTTATTTCCACTTCTAAAAGTTTTTCCTGTAATTTTCTGTCATACAAGGATTGTTTTGTTGCAAAAAGCAAGGCCAATTTGTTTAGGGCTTGAAGATTTCTACATTCACCAGGTTTATCTTCGACTTCAGGTGCTTTGTTCCATTAACAACTTAAAGTCAGTTGCAACCAGAGTTTGGTTATGATTGGGTAAAATAAGCTGATTATCTGCCTATTTCATGAGGATATCAATAGGGACTATCTACCCAATCTTTTGTGTGTAAATAGTATGTAAATACACATCAAATATTATCTTTTGTATGTAAATTTATAAAAGATGTGAATATTAGAACGATGGCAATAGAACTGCCAATCCATATCGTTGTAAATAGATTTCTGTATGTATATAAATAGTATTGCATATTGTGTGTATTTAGAATTTTCTGCATGTTTTATACAATTTTAAAATCCGCAGCATTGCGCGAGCACTATTGCTACTCATTTCCTAGGCTTGAAGAATTTCAAAGTTGAGCAAAACTACGAGTTGCTCCTTTAGACAAAGATTTAGGATTTGAGCCAGCGTATGCGTATGACTCTGTATGAACTTGCTCCTGGAAATTCTTCCGGTTTTTTAGCCAGTTAAATAGGGGTTTTTGGGCACAATCTTGTGTGTGAATTTTGTTTTTATGGACCCTTATTTATTGTTATGTGAACGAACTTCATGTATGATTGTTTGAACCTTGGATTGCATCTAATATATATTAGATAACTCAGATATTTCATGTGTGTTGCTGTGTTTTTGCTTGACTAGCATCTTTGGCAGTTAAAACTGTTTCTAATATCTATCTGTTGTTAAATTTGGGTTTACGTTCGATAGAATTATGAATTCTTGTTCTATTATTCCATAGCAAACGATTCTGCCCGGTAGCGGTATCTGCTGGGCTTGTACCTTTTGTGGAACTAATATATCATATTACAAAAGGAAGACATGACATTAAAAAGGAGTACAAAGAAATAATATAAAACAAGCAAAAAACAACACCAAATGCGTAACCTTATAGCGGACTTATGAATTTCCTATCATCAGCTTGATGGTTTTAACAATCTCAACAAACCATTCACGCTTCCTTGTGATCACCACATCAGAAAGAACAACTCCCACCACCAACCCACTTCCGAGACCAGCCAAAACAAATTTCCAATCAAATTCAAACGAGCTCGAGTCATTTTCTTCGGTTTTTGAAGGCGACAGGCGAGGAGCCTTAGGATCTTCGCATTTCTTTGGCAAAGGATCTCCACACAATCCAGGGTTTCCTTCGTATGAACTGCTACCCATTGAAATAAGTTGGGTTCCATGCGGTATTGGACCTGTCAAGCTGTTGTTAGAGACAATGAATGTTTCAAGGAATGTAAGCTGCGCGAGGCTTTGAGGGATTTGTCCTGAAAGCTTGTTTTGTGAAAGGTCCAGTGATTCAAGCCACGTTAAATTCCCGAAAGATGATGGGATGGGACCAGTTAGGAAGTTACCAGATATATTGAATGACATCAGCCCCTTTAGGTTCCCAATAAATTCAGGAATCCTCCCTTCAAATTTGTTGCTTGAGATGTCAATCGCTACAAGGGCTTCTAGAATCTTCGGATAATATCTCTCCACACCTTTGCTAGTTATCGTGATTGAGTAATATTCCTCAAATAATATATTAGCATCGTCAGTTGTGTCTACCTTCATATATGTTGACTGGTTTCGAGTGACACCCCTCATGACATTCCCGGAAAAGATCTTTTGAGATGGAAATTTGCCTCTGAAACTATTAAAAGATAGATCCAGAATTCGTAACTCAGGGAAATATTCAACATTGTCCTGATGAGGTTCCTTCATCAGACCGTAGAACGCGTTCTGGTGCATTTTCAAAACTTTTAACTCCGGAAGAGCTCCCAACCAAAAGGGAAAAATATCGCTGAATTTATTGTATGACAGATCAATAAACTCAAGTGTCGTGTAGTTCCCCAACGACCTTGGTAGTTGCCCTCGCAATTGGTTATGACTAACATCAATCACCCTCAGACTGCTTGTGTTGGTATATATTTCAGGAAGAAAGCCGCTGAAAGAGTTGTTTCCAAGATATAAACCTAGCAGATCATCGCTGAAGTTTCCGAGACAGGGGGGAAGCATTCCACTCATATTGTTGTTGGAGAGGTCAAGGAACTGAAGAGAAGTCAGACTGCAGATCAACGGTGAAATTGCTCCATTTAGATTGTTATTCTTGAGCACTAAAACTTGTAGGTTAACCCAAGGAAAGGCATCTGAAGGCTGGACAATGCTTGAAAAGAAGTTGTCAGAAATGTCCATCCCCGCCAAAGTCTCTATGCTTGTGTTCAACATCCATTTTGGTACTTCATGCAAATTGTTGGAGGAAAGGTCCAAGAACACCAATGTTTCTTGATACTGCAGGAAACTTGGGAACTCTCTTATGTTGCACGAACTCAATCCTACAGATTTTAACTTTGGAAGTAGGCTTGCATTCGTACTTTCTGTTTCTGTGAAAATTTTCACTGTACCAGTCAGATTATTATCAGATGCATCAAATACCTCGAGATTGATGAGATAGGATAAGGAATTAGGTAATGGACCGGTTAACTGATTCGAAAACAGATAAAGGTATGTGAGGTGGGGGAGATTTCCTAGAGAAGGAATTGGACCGGTTAACTGATTCAAAAACAGATAAAGGTATGTGAGGTGGGTGAGATTTCCTAGAGAAGGAATTGAACCGGTTAACTGATTCGAATACAGATAAAGTACTGTGAGGTGGGTGAGATTTCCTAGTGAAGCCGGGATGTAACCGCTAAAATGATTATGGAAAAGTGACAGGACTTCGAGCTTGTTGAGACTACCGAGAGCAGAGGGAATGGAGCCACTAAAATCATTCATTCCAAGATGGAGCTCCTTTAGTTGGGTGAGGTTTGCCAATGAACTAGGGATTGGACCTTTAAAGTTATTTCTTGAAAGGTCTAAATGTATGAGCTGCCTAAGATTACCAAGTGAAGATGGAACCAAACCCGAGAAATTGCAGCGTGCCAAATCCAGCGTGTTTAATAAATCAAGCTTTTCGATTGAAGAAGGCAAATTTCCGAATAAGCTAGTGGAGCTAAGATACAGTGAAGTGAGAGGACTGCTTGTATTAAATTCAGGAAAATGACCAGTTAGACCTTCGTTGGAAGACAAATCAAGGGACGACAAGTTGGCCAGCTGTGAAATTTGGGAAGGGATTTGGCCAGAAAAGGAAGAACGAGAGAGATTAAGATGCATGAGCCCAGGGAAATTCCCAATGCTAGTAGGAATTCGAGAGGAATTGAAGTTGTTGTCAGCAAGGTTCAGCACTTGAAGATGAACAAGCCGGAAAAGGCTGCTGTTGGAGTTGATAGAGCCCAGGAGACAGCTGCTACTAAGATCAAGGCCAATAACATGACCCGTCCTCTCATCACACACAATGCCATCCCATGCACAGCAGCTGACGTTTCGTCCCTCAGCTAGTTTCCATTGCAAAATCTTTGGATAAGCATCATCAGAATACGAGGCAGATCTGTTAATGATGAAGCTTTCCTTGAATTGCAGCAAGGCAGACCTCTCCTCGTCATGACAAGATTGCTGCAATGAGGAAACTGATGAGCTAACAACCACGAGATGAAGCAACACAACTTTTGAAAGTGTATAACACATATTGGAAACAAACAAGCACCGGCGGAATCCCATTGTGTTTCGTTCTGCACTCTTCGATATTAGCATGAGAGTGAGGTTGTGAGAGAGGTTTTTTTATAGACCGGTCGTAGGGGTTCCGCAAGTTAGTTTGTCCCGAATGTTTCTTTCGCTCAATGCCAAGAGAAGTGATGATTACATGCCTATCATTCAGTTAGAAGCTATTACAACTCCGCCTGCAAGAAATCTAAACATTGAGTTAGAAGCTATTGCTGAATTAGAGTAACAATGATAGTTTCTTATAAAAAGAAATAATCCTGTTATGAAAAGTGTACAATTAAAAATTTAAAGTGCTAATAATAGTTTTTTATTAAAAAAAAAAAAAGAAAAAAGAATTTTCTTCAAAATAGGACTTCCTTAACTTTCCATGAGCTTTCGCTTCAACGTGTTCATTATTAGTTGAACGATTCAAGAAGTCCAAGTGAAGTGGACTCTACCATTGACCTGCAAGAAGTGCTACCATCACTATCCCATCCAAGTTTCCCATCAAAATGACCCCTTACAGTATGCATGTCAATAAAAAAGACTAGGATTCTCTTCCCATCCCTTTTTATCTCATCCTCTCACATTTTTTTATTTTGTCTTTTTTTTGTTATAAAAAATTAATATAAGATATTAATGTGACCGTTCAAATAGGAAGAGAGGGAAAGAGAGAGAGAGAAAAAAAAAAAAAGGAATCCTACTCCAACAAAATATAAATACAAAATAAACCCCTCTTCTTTTTATTCAAATAAATAACTCAATTTCTAGTAGACTCGAATTTGATGGCTGGTTCAAGGCAAATAATAGAACCACTTGCCTAAGCGTATGCGGCACGGTCAGCACTTTTTTTTTTTTTTTAATTTTTAAATTTTTTTTTAATAACCTGTCATTATCACGCGACATTCATATTTAATAATACATTATCATATGAAGAATGCTTTACACATAATAATGCAGTATTGGACAAGAAATGTCACGTGATGGTGAACAAGGACGAAGCCTTTACCGAGTGTGGTAGCTTAAGGATTTAAATTTTTATAAATGAAGAAACATACAATATTTTTTTCACATTATCAGCTAACCTAAGAAAATTTCCACATAGTGAGCCAAAAAATTTCATTATTAAACAAATACATGTAAATTGGAATCTAATTTTGTTCTCATTGGCCATATAGTTCTCCAAGGTGTGAGTGAGAACTATCCTCTTGGTGAATTGGAGGCTTGCCGTGAGCTGTTAAACAAAGATTGGAATTGTGAACTTGGTCATATTTACGATGAGATGCATTTTGTGGTTGAGGAATTAGCTAACTTGAATTCTCTTGGTCTAGTTTATTTCGCTCAAACTCCTACCTCTTGCCATCTCTTGGTGTCAGATGTTGCTAAAATCTTTATACCTTGTGATGTTTTGCTTTAGTTTCTCTTTGTTAGGTGCTAGCCCCATTTGTTTACCAAGAAAAATACGTATTAAAATTTAAACGACGCCAAACTTGAAACAAATATGTCCGAGAAGTGATTAGAAAAAGAGTGTAAGAAAAAGAGATGGCTTATGAATTGTAAGATGAGAATTGTTATTAGCACTCAAAAATCTCATTCTACACTCCCCACATATGTATTTTCTTTCTAATTATAGAAAGTTTAGAGTTCAAAATAAGATTTTGCTAATAAGAATTACATGGTAAGATATAATCTTATATAATTAAACTAAGATAATTAGACTTAGTGGCTAAGTATATAGTACACTACATTAAAAAATTAATGAAAAATATATGTAAAATTTTCTTTTTTCACCAAAAGTTAATTTGTATATTGCATTAATTTGAATATTGGTACAAATGATAGGAAAGGGATCATCTCTGGATCCCTTCCTTGTAATCCACTAAATTAAGGAATTCATATCGTTGAAAATTGATTTAACGGCCGAAGTTATTATAACTTTTAAAATAGACCCTTATTTGTAGTCGTTTGATCAAATTTCAACAGTACGAGTCTTCTGATTTGGTGGATTAAAAAGAAGGGATTCGAAAATGATTCCTTTCCCACAAGGTAAGATCTTATACAAAACCTATGTGCTATTCTAACTAAATAGAACCTATAATAAAGCTAATTACATTTACATCTCACAATCACTTTATCCCAAAAATTGATAATTTCAGAAGCTACAATCACTCTCAATCAAATCGTGTGATTTCTTTTCCTTCAACATTTAGCCTGTGGTACCTTTTAATGTGGCTATAGACAGTACAAATGGTTGATACATAATTCTGCCAGACTGGAAGCACCAAAGCTGGTTAAAACCTGAAATTATGAAGTGAAGGGCCTCCATAGATTGCTGACACTTGGAGCATGGGGTGGTGCGCCTCCATACATGGCTAACACTTGGAACATGAAGTGAAGGTCCTCCATAGCTGGTTGTCCTGGAACTTAGGGTGTGAATGATCTCCATAGTTAGCTGACACCTAAAACATGGTGTGAAAGGTCTCCATAGTTGGCCGCCAGAACATACGAAGTGGGATTCTCTCTCTTCTCATTCATATTCTCTTCGTTCTTCTTTTCTTATACGCTTACTTTTTATCTTATTATTTTTATTAAAAAAATATAAAATATTAACGTGATTTAACGGTAATGTTTATGTACGGTGGACAGCCTTAAATATTATTATCATTTATCATGACAGCCGTAAAAGAAAAAATAGGACAAAGGAACCTAGGAAGAGCCACCAGTATTGACAACTCAGGGTTGAAAGTAGCTAGAAAAATGGGTTTCGCACAGACTTTTCGCACAGACCGTATGCATGTTATTAATATGGACATGAAAGCCACACAAAAAGAACTTGTGAAAATGAGACTCTATTAATCAGTCAACACCAACTCATGACACTCATGAGCCAAGTCGCACAATTGAAAACAAAGTGACCGTGTTACATAAGGTAAATATTGTACAATTATTCAAGTTTTTTGCAATTTTTTTATATTTTTCGTTGGAAATAATCCAATATCAGTTCATATTCAATTACATCTTCGCCATCTAGAGTAATGATTTGTCCAAGAACACCATCATTGATTGGTGGTGGGGTTCCATATTGATTATCGTGAGGTCTTTCTTGTAGTCAATATATTCATAAGTTTTTTCTCAATTTATTCTTTCATGAATTGTTGAGAATGAAAAAATGTTCAAGTAAATAAGTCAATTTATTCAAATAAATAACTCAATTTCTAGTAGACTCGAATTTGATGGCTAGTTCGAGGCAAATAATAGAACCACTTGCCCAAGCGTTTGCGGCATGGTCAGCACTTTTTTTATTTTTTTTAATAACCGGTCATTATCATGTGAAAGGGTTACGTGCTGTAGTGATACATCCTCATGTGAAAGTGGCACGTACTATCCCTGTTAAACTTCTCCTACACAAGAAGCAAACAGCCTAATTGACCATAAATGTAAACATAAATATTTAAATTTTCACCGGATGAACTAACTTAAAGATTTAAATTTTTATAAACGAAGAAATATACAATACTTTTCAGCCTAAGAAAGTTTTCACAGGGCATGCTAGAAATTTTCCATTATTAAACAAATACATGCTAAAATTGTAATTTGATTCTGCTCTCCTTGTTCATGTGATTCTGCAAGGTGCGAGTGAAAACCATCCTCTTGGTGAATTAGTAAAGGCTTGTCATGAGCTGTTAGAGAGAGATTGAAATTGTGAACTCTATCATGTTTATCATGAATTGAATTTTGTGGTTGATGAACAAACTAATTAACTTGAGTTTGTCGTATTTTCTTGGTCCAGTTTATTCGAACAAGCTCCTGCCTCTTGTCGACATATCTTAGGGTCGGACACTGCTGGAATATCTAGACTTTGTGATGGTTTGCTTTAGTTTTCTCTTATGGGTGTTTAACCTCGTTTGCTTACCAAAAAACAAATACTTGCTGAAATTTAAACAAGGCCAAACTTGATGCAAATATGTACACGAAGCGATGAGAAAAAGGGTGTAAGAAATAGAGATGGTTAATGAATTGTAATATATAATCTTATATATAATTAAACTAAATAATTAGGCTTAGTGGCCAAGTATATATTGTGCGCTACATTTGAAAATTAATGAAAATTACATGCAAATTTTTTTCTTATTTTTTTATTAAAAGCTACCTAGGCTTTAAGCCATGGTACTCTATACGTGGCTTTGCAAATGGCAGTGAACTCGTTCCATATAAGTTCTTCTCCTCTATTGAACCTGGCCATAAGCAAATTTATCGTTTCATTTAGTTATATCTTTTTGTGTCTATGGCATTATTGGACTCCATGAAAATCTTTTGTTTCATCTAGTTATATCTTTTATAACGTTTGTCACTCGAGTGTAGTAGAAACATACGAATATGTTTCAAATTATTGGTGCTAAAATCAGACAGTCCATATATCATCCCAATATTTGTCCCGAATGTTTCTTTTGCTCAATGCCAAGAGAAGTGATGATTATATGCCTATCATTCAGTTAGAAGCTATTACAACTCCGCCTTCAAGACATCTAAACATTGAGTTAGAAGCTATTGTTGAATTAGAGTAACAATAATATTGGCTTATAAAAAGAAATAATCCTGTTATGAAAAGTGTATAATTAAAATTTTAAAATGCTAATAATAGTTTTTATTATTTAAAAAAAGAAAAGAAGGAAACCAAAGAATTTTCTTCAAAGTAGGACTTCCCTAACTTTCCATGAGCTTTCGCTTCAACGTGTTTTATTAGTTGAACGATTCAAGAAGTCCAAGTGAAGTGGACTCTACCATTGACCCGAAAGAGGTGCTACCATCACTATCCCATCCAAGTTTCCCATCAAAATGACCTCTTACAGTATGCATGTCAACAAAAAAAAGATTAGGACTCACTCCCCTCTTCTTTCCATCCCCTTTCATCCCCTCCTCTTATATTCTTTTATTTTGTCTTTTTCTTGCTATAAAAAATTAATATAAGATGTTGACGTGGCTTAACCGTGACCGTTCACATAGAAGGAGAGTGAGAGGAAGAGAAAAAAAGATGAAAGAAAATCCTACTTCAACAAAAAATAAATACAAAATAAATCAGTTTTATTCAAATAAATAACTCAATTTCTAGTAGACTCGAATTTGATAGCTAGTTTAAAGCAAATAATAGAACCACTTGCCTAAGCGTATGCGGCACGGTCATCACAATTCTTTTTTATAAATTTTTTTATATTTTTTTAATAACCGGTCATTATTACGTGGCATTCATATTTAATAATACATTACGCATAACAATGCAGTATTGGACAAGAAATGTCACGTGATGGTGAACAAGGACGGAGCCTTTACCTAGTGTGGTAGCTTAAAGATTTAAATTTTTATAAATGAAGAAACATAAAATATTTTTTTCACATTATCAGCTAACCTAAGAAAATTTTCATATGGTGAGCCAAAATTTTTCATTATTAAACAAATACATGTAAAATTGGAATCAAATTTTGTTCTCATTGGCCATATAGTTCTTCAAGGTGCGAGTGAGTACCATCCTCTTGGTGAATTGGAGGCATGCCGTGAGCTGTTAAACAAAGATTGGAATTGTGAACTTGGTCATATTTATGATGAGATGCATTTTGTGGTTGAGGAATTAGCTAACTTGAATTCTCTTGGTTCAGTTTATTTCGCTCAAGCTCCTGCCTCTTGTTATCTCTTGATGTCAGATGTTGCTAAAATCTCTATACCTTGTGATGTTTTGCTTTAGTTTCTCTTTGTTAGGTGTTAGCCCCATTTGTTTACCAAAAAAATACGTATTAAAATTTAAACGACGCCAAACTTGAAACAAATATGTCTGAGAAGCGATTAGAAAAAGAGTGTAAGAAAAAGAGATGGCTTATGAATTGTAAGATGAGAATTGTTATTAGCACTCAAAAATCTCATTCTACACTCCTCACATATGTATTTTCTTTCTAATTATAGAAAATTTAGAGTTCAAAATAAGATTTTTAAAGTGCTAATAAGAATTACATTGCAAGATATAATCTTATATAATTAAGCTAAGATAATTAGACTTAGTGGCTAAGTATATAGTACACTACATTAAAAAATTAATGAAAAATATATGTAAAATTTTCTTTTTTCACCAAAAGTTAATTTGTATTTTGCATTAATTTGAATATTGGTACAAATGATAGGAAAGGGATCCTCTTTGGATCCCTTCCTTGTAATCCATTAAATTAAGGAATTCATGTTGTTGAAAATTGATTTAACAGCTGAAGTTATTATAACTTTTAAAGTAGACCCTTATTTGTAGTTGTTTGATCAAATTTCAACAGTACGAGTCTTCTGATTTGGTGGATTAGAAAGAAGAAATTCAAAAATGATTCCTTTCCCACAAGGTAAGATCTTATACAAAACCTATGTGCTATTCTAAGTAAATAGAACCTATATTAAAGCTAATTATATTTACATCCCACAATTACTTGATCCCAAAAATTGATAATTTCAGAAGCTACAATCACCCTCAATCAGATCGGGTGATTTCTTTTCCTTCAACATTTAGCCCATGGTAGCTTTTAACGTCGCTACAGACAGTACAAATGGTTGATACGTAATTCTGCCAGACTGGAAGCACCAAAGCTGGTTAAAACCTGAAATTATGGAGTGAAGGGCCTCCATAGATTGCTGACACTTGGAGCATGGGGTGGCGCGCCTCCATACATGGCTGACACTTGGAACATGGAGTGAAGATCCTCCATAGTTGGCTGTCCTGGAACTTAGTGTGTGAATGACCTCTATAGTTAGCTGACACCTAAAACATGGTGTGAAAGGTCTCCATAGTTGGCCGCCAGAATGTACGGAGTGGGATTCTTTCTCTTCTCATTCATATTCTCTTCTTTCTCCTTTTCTGACATGCTTACTTTTTATCTTATTATTTATATTAAAAAAAATTATAAAATATTAACGTGATGTAACGGTAATGTTCATATACGAGGGAAGAAAATGAGAAAGAAATTAGAAAAGAAGATAATCCTCCTCCCTAGGTGGACAGCCTTAAATATTATTATCATTTATCATAACTGCCGTAAAACAAAAAATGGGACAAAGGAACCTAGGTAGAGCCACCAGTACTGACAACTCAGGGTGGAAAGTAGCTAGCAAAATGGGTTTCACACAGACTTTCCGCACAGATCGTATGCATGTTATTAATATGGACATGAAAGCCACACAAAAAGAACTTGTGAAAATGAGACTCTACTAGTCAGTCAACACCAACTCATGACACTCATGACTCTACTAGTTAGTCAACACCAACTCATGACTCTACTAGTCAGTCGCACAATTGCAAACAAAGTGATCGTGTTACATAAGGTAAATATTGTACAATTATTTGATTTTTTTGCCAAGAACACCATCATTCATGGGTGGTGGGTTCCCATATTGACTATCATGAGGTCTTTCTTGTAGTCAATATATTCATAAGTATTTTCTTAATTTATTCTTTCATGAATTGTTGAAAATGAAAAAATGTTCATTAAAATTCAAGATCTAATAAATCAAATAATTCATAATGCATTCATAAATTAATGAGTTTTTGACTCCTGAATATCCAACCAATTAAATAATTATTTATAACATATTCTATTTTTCTTTAACAAATAAGACAGTAATTGTTAGCGTTTTTCTAGACTTTTACGTAAACTTTTATGAAATAAATAGTCAATTATCTTCTACACTCATGTTGTGAAAAATGATGCACGTCATCATGATGGATCGAGCGCTACTTCATCAAACAATCTTACAACCCTTCCTACCAATTGCTCAACGAGTTTGGAGGAAACAAAAACATCACTCCACATACTTTCTGCACCTCTCTTAACATCTTGTGAAGTCCTTTTCCTTTTTACTTTGTGAACGTGACACTATTTTGACAAATGATGTCACGGTTCTATTGATTTCATAGGTGACTTGAGGAGAACTTCCTCACAACACATTGTTGAACATGGAGATTGACCGTGGGCATTGAGGTCATTTTAAAAATAGCAACTCAAGCCACTCAAGAGCCAAATCATTCGGTTGTTAACACATCTATACGAGAGGTATAATCTCTTTTATATTGTATTTTTGTTTTTCAATTGTAGTTTTTTATAATGAAAGTGAAGTTCATTAAATTGGTTGATAATGTAGGTGGGAAAGGGCAGGGGAATGGGAAGAGGGAGAGGCATGAGAATAGTAGTATCTAGCTCACAGCCCACTCTACAAGTTTAAATGGTACAATCAATAGTCCTTTAGTTTTTGTATTGTTTATTCTTTACTTTTTTTTTCAACAATAATTGTGTAAATTGTGATAAAAGGAGTATGATTTGGATTTTATTGGGTGGCTAAGCGTACGCTGCTATCATTTGGTTTTTAATAGGTACAAGGTTGCATTAGTGTCACTTCCCAAGTAGTGCCACCACAATCACAGTCTACTAGCAAAAGATACAAATCACCCGCAAAGAGAGACAAGTCTTGGAAGCCTTGAGTATGGAGGGAGTTTGTAGTTTGGATGTCACTGCACAAATGGAAGAAAACAAGCTACAACCATCTCTTTTCTTGTTTTTTGTGAATTAGAACAGTTGAACATTGATTTTGTAGTTGAACATTTAGAGTTTGATCTTGTTTTTAAACATGTGGATATTGTTTTTTGATGTTGAACATTTGAATATTTTGCAAGTTATAATGCTGATCATGTTGAAAATCTCATGTAATGGAACATGGTATCTCTTTTTGGTAATTCTATTGATTTAGCCTTGTCTGTATATATATCATACTTTGAACCATCCATTTCATTTATATTCAAAAGTGCAAAATGTACAGTTTCCTTCCAAAAATTAACGGAAGGGAAAAAGTCAGGACCGTTTGTGATGATTTACTTGAATTTGGCGCCAAATTGTTTTTAATAATGGATGAAGATTTGATTTCACTGCCAAAATCAACAACATATGAGTATTTTTCTTTTTTTTTTTTAGGAAAATGAGAGAAAAGGTGAAAAAGCAAGTGGAGAATTTGATTTGATAAAAATACTCACAACTTAACAAAGTTTTTTAAACCAAAATAATAAATGGTAGACAATCTCATAAACTATTTATAGTGATTTTAAATCTCAAAACTAAAATGATACGTCATTCAAATCTCAAAATCATTTTGGTTAAAATGCCATTTTTTTCGTTCCTTTTTTAATAGAGCACGTGATGAAACTGTAAAGTGTCTCGCTTTCTTACATTTCTCTTGGTTTCTGAAGGAAACTGAACTTCACAGACCTTTTTTAATTAGCCTATCACACATCCTTCTTTATTTCTAAACAATGAGTTGAATAAATCAATAAAAACAATGAACATGATTAAAGATAGGTGTATAAGAGGAAAAAAACATAGTATGTGTTTTATCATTTTCGTTTCTTAAAAGCCACGTTCTCAACTTATTCTTAATTTGAGAACTTATTCTTAATTTGAGCAATGAAGTTGATACAACAGATTTGCATAAAATGAGTACCTGTGCGTTGCTGTGGAGTTTGAAAACATTACTGAATATGTAGATGTCTTGAAAAATATATGTGCCACAGAGTGGTATTTATATACATATATTACATCCATGTGTTATGGAAGTGCTATTTACGTTCATATGTTACATGGAAAAAATTGGGAATGTTGGTATGCCATCCTTAAGGATTGTCTTTCAAAAGCTATGGCTCTATCCCAGAGATTGTTTTATGTTTACAACTATACAAAGTTAAAACAATCCGGTTTTGTTTCACTAAAGACACCCAAATCTGTAACTCCGTTAATGACGTCTCCTTCGTTTTGTACGACAATGTTGAACTGAAAATCAAAAGAAGAAGGAAATTAAAAACAGCATTTGATCACTTACGAATTGAATCACACTAAATTGCATATGAATTGAATTGAATGAAAATCTAAAGATGAAGGAAAATTTGTCATAATTTCGGTACACAAACTTTCACTATGCCAGATTTCATTTGTAGGCACCAAAACAAATTCATAAAATTAAGTTGGGTTTCTCATATTCTCTATTGGATCTTCACTATGCCAGATTTCTAAATTTTACATTAGGCGGGATTAATATGCACATCTCTAGCAGTATATAGTTCCCCTAAATTGATTTTTACTCAACATTTCACAGTATTAATGTAAATATGAGAAAACATAACCATCCTTAATCACAAACAGAGCAATACTCCAATGTCATGTATGTCACAATGCAGAATTCACTCAACTGAATGCGTTTCTAGTTGATTATATATCAAAACTAAATAAAACTATGAAGTATATGAAGATAAAATACATACCTGTCTAACAAAATCCCAGCATAAGGAGGCACATGGAAGTACTTAACGTGTGTTGCAACTGCCTAGCTGCTGAAACTCTTTCGGACCAAAGGACCCTGTAGACTACTCATTAGCAAAGACATCATGGTGTGTGTGCTGGATAATTCACACTAATAAAACTACAAAATCAATGAAAATTTTCACTCTGAAACTTGATCTGCTTTCATTGAAATAGAATCCAAGATCGTATGTGTTATTGCTAAAAAAAATATAAAAAAAAAAAAGCAAAATTCCACATCAAGCAGCAGGTATAGTAACTCACACACACCATGCATACATAATGAATCACTTTCTTTTTAGCAAACAAAAAGAATATCGCGTGTTATGTGTAATAAGACGTCCAACACCAATTAATATTTAGCAGAAATGTAAAGGTTGTTCATGTAAATTAAAGAGTTATGAATTAATTATCAAATATAGTCATGATTAAGCCCTCCTCTTTAATTTTATGATTTATTGTATTTTTTTTTTTCCATGATAATGAGATACTCTCGTAGAAATTAGGGTCCACAAATTCGATTAATGGTTAAAAACAACAAACTAACTCACATCAATAACAGTAAACTTTCAAAAGTGCTTTGTGTGTAAAATATGTACACCAAGTGAACATCGAAGCAACTATCCATACATGTATATATATAAATAGAGGTAGAAATATTCGGAACTTAGCAGACCCTCTGGAGAGAAGACCGGGTTCATAAGGAAGACCATTACAGAGATGCCACCGAACCGGTGAAGACTAACAAACTAAAAGCTTGTTGACATCAATGTAGCCATATAAGAGAGGGTTTTGGGTTAACATTTTGCTGTGTTAACTTTTGATTAAATAACCGGTTGCTTGATACAATTTCTGTATGTGAGTTGTTTGCTTTTATGCTTTGATTGAATCAACTAAATTAGATAGTGCTGCATTTCTAGATGACCTCTCAAGCTTCCGCATCACAACTAAATTACATATATTCGATGCAGATGGCAATTTTAACTTTCTAGAATTGTGGAGTAGTGGTTTCTGAAGCTAACCATATAAGAAAATACGATTGGACAAAGTTGCATTCAAATTGAAAAAAGGAAAATAAGTCAGGAAACTGAATTTGTAAGGAGATCAAAGACATTTCGATGTGGTCATTTACACACAGCAATAGTAAAAATTACAGAAAACTATACCATCTCGCTTCGTTCATCTCCTGCAGGTGCTGAAATAGCACTTGGTTCGCGAGTTGGCGGTGCACAATCAGAGTCTGGAACTGTTGGAGGGCGTGGAATGATTTTCGTCCCTTTCCCTGCTGCAGACAAACATCAAAACCTACAACCAAGTTCACCAAAAATGCACAGAAAAAACACCACTACCAAACTCCCAAATTTAATCCAAGTATTCTACAAAATCTAGAAAGAAAAATACTAAATCTCAAATAAAAACGCCAAAAAGCTCCATAAGTTTAATGAAGAACCCTCCAAAGCTCAGAAATTTAAACGATTTTTTTTTTTTACAAAATCATGAAAATTTTACTAAAATTCAATCGTATTAAATCACAAATTTGAATAAGATCTTCACATGCAATGGGCCTAGAAGGTATCTCGGATGATGATGAGTCATTTGAGACCAACATCGAGGCCAGACATCACAGGAATCGTCGGTGATTCCGATTACAAAAGTCAGCAACTTCGTGTTCTTGGATGAAGCAGCACGCTTGATTTAGCTTAGAGAAGTCAGCGGAAATGGTAGGGGTTTGTGAAATTTCGAGAAGCTGGTAGTTCTTCAACCAGGATCCTCGCCGGATGCATTCCCTAGGGATCCTAGGGATCACGCAATCCTGTCCGTTTATCGTATATCGGGCGGTCAGTTTTCGTTAGCTACTATTTATATTTGAATTTTAAATTTTAAATTTTAAATGATTTCTGACCGCATGATATATGATGAACAGACACGATTGCGTGATCCCTAAGATCCCTAGGGAATGGATCCGGCGAGGATCCTGGTTCGTTCGTGAAATCACGAGATTCGATGAGGTTTCTTAGGCATCAGTCGGGAAGAATAGCTTTATTTTTGGTAAAACAAAAAAACAAAAACAAAAACAAAAAAAAACAAAAAAAATGAAAAAAAAAATAAAAACACTACTGTTAGACCATCTTCAACTTTTAGATAAAAATTTTAGTAAGCTTTTTGTTAAGCATACAAGTCCTAAACACTTACTATTTTTAGAGAAACTGACTTAGGCATCGGAGATCTACTAGCCAAACCCCCCAACCTCGTGAAGCGTGAGGTTTTGGTCTTTGATCAAAAGTGTTGATTGTTTTGTCGATACAAATTCGTCAAGACTGAAGACGGCGGATTTTCACTACCACAAATTGTTGGTTTCATTGAGAGCTTGATTCAAATACTAGAAGAAGACTCTCGCAATTTTTTGGAATTTTCTGTTACGTTTAATTTCTCGTACGCTCCTAGTTATTGAAACTATTTCTAGTAAAATTCCTTGATTAGTCATTGGAGAAAGAATACACACACCTGGACACTTGTTCTGCCACCTCATTCTCACAACATTACTGGATCTAAATGGATGTATCAAGTTCAATACTGGCAGTTTGGATCGATATAAAGCACGACTTGTTGGTAAAGGGTTTCTTCAACAACATGGTATTGACTACCATGAAACATTCAGTCTGATCGCTAAATCAGCAACTATCTGACTCATTTTATCTCTAGCTCCCCAGTTCAATTGGTTGATTACTCAATTGGATGTCTCCAATGCCTTCCTTCATGGTACACTTCATGAAGATTTGTATGTAGCTCAACCTCAAAGATTATAGATCCTCTCAGACCTCATTTGTGTGCAAGCTTCACGAGTCTATATATGGTCTCAAACAAGCGACGCGAGCTTGGTACGAGGAGCTCTATCGTAGTCTTGTAGCTCTCGGATTCCGTTCCTCTATAGCAATTCCTTCACTCTTTGTCAAGGTTGATCACTCACTCACTTACTTTTATACTTGTTTATGCTGATGGTATTCTGATTACAGGTAACTCTTCTTCTCATTGTGAATTTTTTTATCAACAAGCTCAATACTCAGTTTGCTATGAAGAATCTTGATCCGTTGCACTTTTTTCTTCGTATTCAAACTCATCGAACAGCGGACACGCTCTTCTTGGTTCAAGCCAAGTATGTCCAGGACCTCCTAACAAAAGCCAACATGTTAGATTCCAAACCATGTGCATCGCCTTCATCTGCTTCTAAACTTGCTCCTTCAAGGCCCTATCATGTACATCATTGGATGGTGTTTTGCAACACCTTACATGGACAAGGCCTGACATCACCTTTTTCATTAATCAAGTTTGTCAACATCTTCAAATCCCAGAACAACTCATTTCACAGCCCTCAAGCGGATCTCCGTTATCTTAAGGGGACTCCAGATCATGGACTTCTTCTCACCAAAGGCTCTCCAAATATCACTGCTTTTTCGAATGCCAACTAGGCTGGTTGTCCCATTGATAGTCTTTCTACATTTGGGTTTTGCATATTCTTTGGAAACAATCTTATTTCATGGAGTTTTGAAGAAGCAACCAATTGTTGCTCGGTCTTCAACCGAAAGTGAATACCATTTTCTAGCCCAAACAGCTGCTGAAGTATCATGGATTTGCTACCTCCTCAATGACCTTCACTTCTATCTCCATAATCCACCGCTGCTCTTATTTGACAATCTAAGTGCTCTTGCTCTTGGTGCCAATCCTATTTTTCACGCAAGAGCAAAGCACCTCGAGATCAACTATCATTATATAAATACTAATGTTTCACTCTTTACGATTCGAGGTTTAGGTCTACCGTTCCTCAGCTTTGTTTTTCATCACTACCTTGCACAGGACTGTTGTTGAGGAAATGCATAACCTTATAATAAACTCACAGAATGGTTTTCTGCTTTGTGTCCTCAACTTTGAGTAAGCATGCACCACCAACCAGTCCTTTGCATCTTCTACTATCTTTTATTTTATTTTAGTTTGCAACATTACTTCATCGATTTTTCGTACACGTTCAGATTAATCATAACAATGAAGTTTGATTTGGCTATATGTTTGCATTGGCTGTTATATTCCATGGATTGAGAAGTTGATTTGCTCCAACAATATCATTAGATTTCATGCGTATCTGAACAGAATCTCTTAATTCCATAACAGGCCGTGGACCAGCGATATCAGTTATCGAATTTGATAGCAGTATCTCTCACCAATAAATGGAATGTTGGGTTGCAACTTTAATTTGAATCTCTTCTCTTCTAATCTATGATCCTTATTCACAGCTCTGGTTTTAGACTACACTTTCCATAGTCTCCGTAAATTTGTACTAGCTAGCAGATTATTTATGCCCCTTCTTTTCATGTTGTAATTAGCTAGCTACGGAAAAGGATCCTTGCCGGATCCCTTTCCTAGGGATCCCGTGATCTCATCCGTTCATCGTAAATCGTACGGTCAGTTTTCGTTAGATACTATTCATATTTAATTTTAAATTTTAAATTCTGAAATGATTTCTGAACGCACGATATACGATGAACGGATAAGATCACGTGATCCCTATGATCCCTAGGAAAAGATCCGGCAAGGATCCTTTCCCAGCTAGCTACTGCCCAAGGAATATTATTCTTCTTATTTTATGGATTAAAAATTCTATTAAAAATAAATAAATTATACAATTGTTTTATAACATGATTTCCACTGTGTCCTACCATGTGTGATCCTGTCATATATTATCACACATAATAATAGACCTGGCATTTTAGACCCAACATGTTAACCCAACCCCACCAATCCGTTAAATTAGTATTCGGGTGGATACTTAACGGGTCGGGTCACACATACATAGACTGGCATTTAGACTGCACAGGTATCCTGTCGTGCTTCCTTTACACACAAGGTAAAGCAATTGTTAGCACAAAAAGAAAAACAGAGAGAAGTTGGAGAAAAGAACATGCTTCCAGTTTTTTATTTTTATTTTAATACAGGTGAGAATCAGAAGGAGGATTAGACATGTTTACTTACTTGGAATAGGAGAAGTCGTGAATCAAGTTTTAGGAAGAAAAAAGGAATGGGAACTCACACTTTTTACGTTTCCATATGTGCTAAACAAGAAAAGTTTCAATACCGATGTTTTAATTAACGAAAATCAGTAAAGAATCACAATAGTTCTAACTCTTATTCTTGGTAAGTAAGCAGTTAACTTACAATTTACCTTGCGATATTTCAACTTTTGTAAACTTAATTGTAAATTTGAAATTTATTTTAATTTTATATCTATGCTAGAGAATCTGTCTGCTAGAGGGAAGATATCAATGGAACCAGATGAAAAAAGAAGGGAAATAATCTATCTTGTTTCCTTCTCCTCAATGTCCTCGTTGATAGTGGGCAAACGAGTAAGTTTACATACTCCTACTTAAACAAGGAGTCAGGAGTCCATCTTACTAGTATAAATACCTCCTTCATGAACAATACAAGGCACGCAATACTTTGAGCTCTAAGTCGAATTCAATTGTACGAGTTTACCTTGACTATCGGAGGGTTTTTAGCCAGTACCACATCATTGTCTTTTCGCCTTTAAGGATTTCGCAATTAGTTTGTCGATTACAATTGTAATTCCAAGGAGTGGAAATTTTTGCTAGAACAATGGCGTCGAAATCGAATTACAACATTCCAGGGCAAATTCCTGAAATTGTGTCCTTGTATACATTTGACAATGGACCTAAGGGAAGAAGCAGTGAAAAAGCAAAGAGTAGTAAAACAGAAAACAAGGAAACGGGCTCCTCATCAGCCAATGAAAAGAAAAGCAGCTCTAATGAACGACATGCCACTACTACAAAGTGAATGTCCGAATCTTTTAGCAAGGAAAAAACGACATCAAAAGCCTGAGTTTAATTTTAGATACAATAAAATTGTAGGACCGATTTTAATCTTAATGCATTAACATCTTGAAGTATTATAAAATTTAACATATTTTTGCTTTTGTTTCTTTTTATTTGCAAATTCTCTTTGACAAGTGTTTCAACTAGTGAATGTTTAGTTTGAATATTTTAGAATATATATTTGGTTTAATTTAATAAACATTTTACAATTGTTGTGGAATCAGTTAATATTTATGTTCAAAATGGGTCTTACATAAATAGAGCTCTCTCTCTCTCTCTCTCTCTCTCTCTTAAATAGGTATTGATTAGTTCAAGTGTTGCGACATGTACCATGCATAAATCGACCAAACCAAATCAAACCATGCAAATTCTTTGGTCTGAATTTTGTTTTTTATGTTAAAACCGGACGAAATCGAATCATGCCCACCCATATGTTCACCAAGGTATCGTTTGGTATGCAGACGGGACGGGACGGAACAGAATGGGACGGGACGGGACGGGACGGGACATGACGGAACGGGAGTAAAGATACCCTCGGATGGAAACAAGGAGGAAGAATAAGGAAACGGAGAGGTTATAATTTGTGTGTTCCACAGATGTGGAACGAGTCGTTCCAGGGGGTGAGGTGGAACGAAAATTCACCCAAAACTTGTTCCGTGGAACAGCTCGTTCCACCTGTTTTAGGCGCACCAACGTGGGACGGAACGCCTTGTCCCACTTTGTTCCGTCCCGTCCCACGTACCAAACGGTACCCAAGTGAAACCGTGAAAGGACCAAACCGTCATTCTCTCACCTTTTTGTACAACCAAAAACTAATCTGCATATTATCCTTCGAATGTGTTTACTTTTATCAAAGAGACCATGCGTGACACACACAGGGTCCTTGTTGCTGCTGTGTAAAGTATCCCCTTCATTGCTTCTGTTCTTCTCTTCATTCTCATTACCCTTCTTTGACTCACTCTTCTTCCAGTTTTACCCCCAATTTTCTGGGAAAACAAATTCTATACTCTCGCCATTTATTGTTTTAGTCAATTACTAGCATTTTTAGCCCGCGCATTGCCATGGGAATGGCAAATGAATTTTAAGTACAATTAGTGTTGGGATAAGGACTAAATGTGTTGAAGCATTGTGCGTAGATGCAAAATAAGTATTTGCATAATATATAGACCTGGTTTGGTACTAAGGTGATTCTGAAAAAAACTGCTATAAAAAAAAGTTGGGAGCTGTTTTTGTGTTTAGTAAACACTCAGCTTCAGCTTTTTTTCACAGTTTTGGATGAAAAAAAGCCAAAAACAAGAAGCTTGCAAAACCTAGCTTTGAAAAATCGGTGTTTTTTTCACATCTGTTTTACATAAAAGTTTACCAAACACTCTAATATTGCTTTTTTTTTTTCAAAAGCACTTTACAAAAAAGTTTTACCAAACACTCTGCTGCTTTATTTCACAGCTGCTTATTCTCACAGCACAGCAGAAGCAGCTTTTTTTCAAAGCACAGCAATACCAAACCAGCCCATAGTAGTTGTTGACAAAGCTATTTTACATATAACGAGTTGTTCAAACATTCAACAACTAAATCTCTTCTTAATGTTTAGCTTAGACGAAGTAAACACATCCCCTACAAATACAGAGAACTAATCGTACAACCCAAAATAAAACAAAAATGCTTCAAACTTTCCTTCGTTTACGGCATTTTCTAGACAACCAAAAAACCCAGAAAACAAAACCACAGAAAATGATCAATTGGGAGCTACATTAAAAGACACTGAAAAGAGGAAGAGGATTAGAGATTCACGGTTCTTACCCACATTTGAGTCAGTTTCTATCCCATGCAAAAAAAAAGACACAACTACTTCAATTAAAAAATGTAATAAACGGCAACCAGAAGGCTCTATGAATTCTTGCCAATTAAAGATTATTACCTGGCCTTGGCGAAAACAAGGCCTTCACATTAGCTTCCCAATCACGCAATGCAAAGTCTGTGTCCAACAACGCTCCGTCTAGGTCTCCTAATTTCAACCTGCAGGCCTGAACAGAAAACTCACCTATCAGAGAAGTATTAAAGCGAGGCCTGATTACCATATTCATAGTTGTCTTTTTGGTTTCACTCATTTCAAGGATTCTTCATAGCAACTCAGAACCCACAGTAATTTTCACTTTGTCTAACAGGCTTAATTTAAGTATGATTAAGTTACTATCATATTTTAAGTACAATTAGTGTTGGGATAAGGGACTAAATGTGTTGAAGCATTGTGCGTAGATGCAAAATAAGTATTTGCATAATATATAGTAGTTGTTGACAAAGCTATTTACATATAAAGAGTTGTTCAAACATTCAACAACTAAATCTCTCTTAATGTTTAGCTTAGACGAAGTAAACACATCCTCTACAAATACAGAGAACTTAATCGTACAACCCAAAATAAAACAAAAATGCTTCAAACTTTCCTTCGTTTACGGCATTTTCTAGACAACCAAAAAACCCAGAAAACAAAAACCACAGAAAATGATCAATTGGGAGCTACATTAAAAGACACTGAAAAGAGGAAGAGGATTAGAGATTCACGGTTCTTACCCACATTTGAGTCAGTTTCTATCCCATGCAAAAAAAAAAAGGACACAACTACTTCAATTAAAAAATGTAATAAACGGCAACCAGAAGGCTCTATGAATTCTTGCCAATTAAAGATTATTACCTGGCCTTGGCGAAACAAGGCCTTCACATTAGCTTCCCAATCACGCAATGCAAAGTCTGTGTCCAACAACGCTCCGTCTAGGTCTCCTAATTTCAACCTGCAGGCCTGAACAAAACTCACCTATCAGAGAAGTATTAAAGCGAGGCCTGATTACCATATTCATAGTTGTCTTTTTGGTTTCACTCATTTCAAGGATTCTTCATAGCAACTCAGAACCCACAGTAATTTTCACTTTGTCTAACAGGCTTAATTTAAGTATGATTAAGTTACTAATACAATTTTGATGTCAATCACTACCACTCATAAATGTACACTTTCTGCAATAACCATAGTTCAACAACTTGTCATTTACACTGCTTAACTGAAATTGGTTTACTTATCCAGACAGTAAGTTTGCTTCATTTCAAGAGGGTTTCCAAGAGAATTCATTTAACATCCAGTGCTTTCAAATTTGATAAATGAAAATTCTTACTGAGCTATTAGTAAATATCTTGGACTTTTGTCTCCCGCAAAGAGGAGCTCATCTCTGTTTAATCACAAAGATAATGTCATAAGATGATCAAAGAAAGCAAGGGACACTCTGTAGTGCAAAGCAACTGGTTTACCTTCATCTATTCTTCCAGCTCGCAGCATATATCCCATACCACAAAACCTGCGCTACTTTTGAGGGCCATCTGTAGTCTTGCTTCTGTATAAAGATTAAAAAACATACTATTGGATAGGCAAGTCTCCGCCCTTCGTGTTCACATTCCACTGAGCGAACCACACCCATGCCCTTGATCACCTTCCCAACGCATTCCCATCCAGATGAGAAGTCCAAGTGGTGGTAATGAAAAACTGAGAGCCACTGGTGTCAAGGCCTTTATTAGCCATAGACAACATTCCTTTTCTCTCTGCTTTATGTCAAAGTTTTCATCTTCAAACTTCAACCCGTAAATTGACTCTCCCCCACTGCCATTTCCAGCCATGTCTCCACCTTGTATCATAAAGCCTTTGATAACGCGGTGGAAACAAACACACTGCAACCAAATGCAATGCAATTCTTATTGCAACTCCACCTCATTAACAAAATTACACATTCTTGCAAATGGACAAAGAGAATTAAAAACCGGTCAATGTAACAATTAAAAAAACAAAACCCACCAACGTAACAAAAAAAAAAAACAAAAACCCACCAGTGAAACAATGAGAAAACAAAGACCCAGAAACAAAAATTGAATCTTTTGAGAGAGAGAGACCTTGTAGTGCAGAGGAGCATTGCAAAAAATAAAAATAAAATAGATACAAACCTGTTTAGAAAGCTAGAATAACCATCTTTCTGGTATTTAATTTTTAAACCATTGAGCCATAGCTGATGCATGTGTAAAAGTATGAGTAATTTAGTCAATTTTATGGAAAAATGTCTACAAAAAAATATCTAATTTCAAAAAAAAAAAAAAGAAAAAAAAAGAAAACGCAGACCAAAAAATAAAAGTTGGAAACTCATTCATACCTCAATTTAATTTGCAGGTTAATTTTCTTGTTGAAAAACCTTGACCTGCAAAATCAGATTACATTCATCAACAAAAAGCAATGAATGTAAGAATGATAAGCCACAAATCTCAGTTACAACTTACAATAAGACAATAAAGTAAAATAACCGTGTTCACCCCTCGACGAAACACTCAGAGAGTGAGCAACACACTTCCTCTATTCATGAAACCTCGTACAAAGTTCCAGTTTCAATCTAAGATCTTCCCAGCGGCGTGGTTGGCGGTGGTGGCCGTAGATCCATCTCTGGCACTGGTATTGGCAGCTGATAAGGAACAAAGTCATCAGAACTCCCAAATTTATCCATTTCTTAATTGAAATCCAGAAAAGAAAAAAAAAATGCAAAATTTAAGCAATGAGAAAACCCAGATCCCACCCCAAACCAACGCAAAAATGAAAGAGGAAAAAAAAAGGGGTATTCAAGGAATCCATCATACTGTAACCGAAGCGAGGACGCTTTCCGACGGCTATATTCATCGCCGAGGCGGCGGTTGCTAGCCGTCATTATACCTCCAGTACGCATCCGCCATGTTTGAGTCTTGTGACCGTCACTACTTGCTTAGTTTGTGGGCTCCATGGCGAGAGACATGGGAGCGCGCCGAGGAGAGGAAGATTGTGGTTTCAGTAGAGGAGAAAGAGGAACTGAGAGGGAGGAGAGCGCAAACAGGAGTCAGTAGGGTAACCATCTGCTTTCCTTTCAACGCACTTTTCATCTTCCTCGACTCTCCACACAGCCGTCGTCCCCATCGAATGCAACCCATCTCATGGTCGGCCAACACGTGTATAGGAGGGCAACCAAACTTACGGACAAAATTACCTCCTAACTTTTAAGAATTACCTTTCCAACCGAGGCAAAATCTGATCTTTTTTATTGTAAATAGCGTGAAATCGAGTGGCAAAGGTTGACTGCAGCTCTCCTCAATTTTAGAATGGAGAAAGATGTAGAGTTTGTTGTAGCTCAAGCAAAAAGCGTTATTCTGTAATCAAACCAAGTATTAAAAAGGAAAAATATAGGTTTGTTTAGTGTTATATAAATGCAATTTGTGCTGCAAAAGCAATTATTTGTGTGATCTACGAAGCCTCCATTTCGATATCAAACCCCACAATATTTTGCTAGACCAAAACTTCACACCAAAAATCTTTAATTTTGGTCTGACCAAGTTATGTTCCAAGGATCAAAGCATAGTGTCAATGACTACAGCGAGGGGGACCATGGGCTACATTGCACCCGAAGTGTTTTCCAGGAATTTTGGAAATGTGTCTTACAAGGCAGATGTTTATAGTTTTGGAATGCTGCTGCTTGAGATGATAGGAGGAAAGAAGAATATTGCTTCAACCACAGAGGACATACCAATGAAATTTACTATCCATAATGGATTTATAACCTTCTAGAGGAAGGAGATGACCTACGAATCCATATCGGGGAAGAAGGGGATGGTAAGATTCCAAAGCAACTTGCAATTGTAGGGCTCTGGTGCATCCAGTGGTACCCGATGGATCATCCTTCCATGAAAACGGTTGTTTAGATGCTAGGAGGAGGAGAAAACTTGAGGATGCCTCCTAATCCTTTTGTTTCTGCAGGTCCTACACAAACATCACAGGCAGGCATCCCCAAAAGGCGTCTCCTAGAGTTAGAAGCAATTGCTGAATTAGAGTAAACATGTAGATGTATACCACCAACCGGTAGTTCATAGATGAATTCAAGCACAAACATTTGTTAGTGTATAAGCCATGAGCTGATTACATTAGTAGTAATGTCTTGTATTTAGTTGTGTAATCACTTGAGTTATAAATTACCAAGTGTAGTGACATGTATTGCATTTGTCGATGTCTAGTGACATGTATTTGAATCCTAGAATCTAGCTAGATGTGTGGTTGAGATCTCATTGGTGTAATGGTGAGAATCCAGCTGCATAACTAAGTGTTATGTAGTGCACGATTTCGTGTGCAAGAGAGAGAAATAGAAGTATATCCCTGTGTGTATTTTGCAGAGAGAACTATCCATCATTCTCTCAAAATCTTCAGTGACTGTTCTTCATTCTTTCAATTTTTTGTACACACACACATCCAAACTTTAACAACATTTACAGACAACAATTCTTTACTAATTAAATCACTTTAAAGTGAGAATTTAATTATTATAACATTATTGCACTTTCTTAACAATTTGACATTCACCTAGTTGATGATGAACATGTTAGCTCGATGTTAGAACACATTGGGTTCGATTTATTTTCTTTAATATCACCCACAGTCACAGACGCCTCTTGTGGGCACAAGAAGGCCTAAGAAGCAATTGCAGACATTCAACATCTCTTCCAAGCATTTCGATGACTTTGTACATCGAAGGGCGATCACTTGGTTTCGTTTGAATACACCACAATGTGGTTATAATTAACCATCTTTCTCTTCCTCCTCTGTAACTCATTTTCAGACACCAATCGTTAGATTTCACTTCATATTTATACGACTTTAGGCCTTAACGACTATACATTGCACTGCCATTGTTGAAAATGTCTACTGGTTTTATCTATTTTACTGTAACATGTTTTGTGAGGTTGAATTCTGTAACACTATATTTTTTACCTGGAAACTATATATACATATCACTTACCATGTCATCCCTGCCCAAGTTTTTCTCTTCGCATTTAGTATGGTATACCAAAACTTGCCTAACAAAGCCCATTAATTCATAAGCAAAACTAATTATTCGGCCGTACTTTACTTCGAATGCTAGTCAGATGAAACAATATGAATCGTAAACTAAACACAATAGTTTGGGATGTAGTTAGACGTGTGGGTGCTTGGTGAATCAAGAAACTTCATGGATCTGGGATACCCCACGGTCAACACGCATACAATATAAGTTAGGAATGAAGACTGTCGTATCAGTTGGCTATACCAAAAGAGTTTTTGGCATCTGAGGATTATTCTTACATAGAAAATTCCAAAGATGAGAAAGTTGAACTAATCAAATTTTAACAAGTTTGAAAAATCAACTATTTATATATAAGAGATCCTGATTGATGTGTTACGTTGATTTGAAGAACGGTCTTGAAGTTATGGAGTGAGACATTCATTTAAAATCAACTATTTATATATAAGAAGATCTTGAATAATGTGATAAGTTGATTTGAAGAACGGTCTTGAAGTTATGGAGTGAGACATTCATTTAAAATTAGCAAAAGAATGTAACAATTAGAAAAATGGTTGTCTAAATGGTGGGGTACTTTTACTTTTTAAGTCTTTAAGGAACAAGAGTAGCAGGTTCCAAGTTGGAATAATGCAATTTTCACACAATTAGGACAAAGAAAGAAGTCTTACCTTGTAAGTGATAGAGATTCTTGTGTATGACTTACGACATCCCACACTTTTTCTGCGAGAGTGGGCCTTGGTGATACAAAATTACAAGGGGGATTTGTGTGTGTAGCCGATCTAGAGGCCATACACCAGATTAGGATTTCCTCCATCACGTAACTCAATGAGTCCCATAAAGTCATAATGGTTTGAACCAGTTTAATGACACTTCAACGTCTGACTAATGTTGTAAAAGGTTTGCAACAGTCAAATATCACTTTAGTCTGAGATAAAACACAAATGAAAGAAATTTTTCATATTTTATTTTACTTTTTCACTGGTATGACGAAATGTATGGCAAAACAAATCAAACTATTCTATTTCTGTAAAAATACCCAAATATGAATGAAATCAATTGCAATCGAAGACTCATATATAACCAAAGCATTGCTTTTATACTAAAAGGTGTGTGTCGATTGAACTAACTTTTTGGCTACATATGATAATTTTTTATTTAAAAAAACTGATATTTTTAAAATTACGGGTCAATTTTTTGTTATATTTGATACCAAGACAAATAATTCATCTATAAAATTTCAAGAACCACTGCTTCAATTACCTCACTAAACAAAATCATCCCAAAAATTCAAAACTTTATGCAAAAACCACAATAAAAATTTGATTAGGAGTTCAATACCAAGACAAATAATTCATCTATAAAATTTAAGGTAAGTGATTTTCACACAATTTTTCTTCCGTTGCACAACTATGTTTATTTCTAGCCGTAGAAATAAGTCCACCAAGGCCACAAATCCCTTCCAATAAGTCCACCAAGGCCACAAATCCGAGCTTTTAAAATTTGATCAAACGGTTACAAATAGGAGCTCACTTTAAAATTTAATAATTTTAGCCGTTAGATCAAATTACCAAAAGAATAAGCTTGTCTCACTAGATATGCGCTGAAACTTTAGGCCACAAATCATCTCTTTCACATCCCGGCCCAGGGCGGATTACTTTTCGGGCCCGCTCCACCATCTTAGCACGATATTGTCTGCTTTGGGCTTACCATTCCCTCACGGTTTTGTTTTTGGGAACTCACGAGCAACTTCTCAGTGGGTCACCCATCATGGGATTGCTCTAGCCCCCTTCTCGCTTAACTTCGGAGTTCCTACGAACTCGAAGCCAGTGAGCTCCCAAAAGGCCTCGTGCTAGGTAGGGATGAGAATACATTTAAGGATCGCTCCCCTGGGCG
>NW_025999459.1:0-99970 GCF_019419815.1 Pyrus x bretschneideri
CATGGATTACATGGAGCTAAGTTCTATCACCATCAAGGATACGTTTCCCATACCTTGATTGATGATTTGTTAGATGAACTTTTTGGAGCTCAGTATTTCCATAAATTGGATTTAAGATCAGAATATCATCAAATTAGGATGTATTCTGATGACATTGAAGAAAACTGCTTTTGGAATACATGAGGGTCATTATGAGTTTTTGGTTATGCTTGACCATTTGGGTTAACCTATGTACCAGCTACATTTCAAAACCTCATGAATGACAATATTTTAAGCCTTACCTCTACAACTCATTGTGGTGGTTCTTTGGTGATATTAATCGACAACAAATCATGGGCAAACCACTTGGTTCATCTAGGCATTAAGATTCTGAAGAATCATCAATTGTTCATCAAGGAACAAAAATGCTCATTAGTCAGAGCAAGGTAGAATACCTTGGTCATATTGTTTCTAGAGTATGTGTAGCTGCTGACCCCTCTAAATTGCAAGCAATTGTGGATTGGCCAATACACACTACTGTGAAGGGTCTGAGAGGGTTTTTGACTCTCTGGGTATTACAGGAAGTTTTATTCTTGGGTATGGCAAGATATGTTAGCCATTTTATCAACTCACAAAGACAGAAGGGTTTCTTTGGTCACCTAGTGCCCAAGATGCTTTTAGTCAATTGAAACAAGTGATGAGATCTCCACAGGCCCCAGTCATGCCAAATAAGGTAAACCTATTGCCTTCTCCAGCCAATCATTAGGTCCTAGAAACGAAGCATTATCCACTTATGAGAGAGAGTTTATTGCAAATGTGCAGGCGGTGAAAAATGGTAGAATTATTTGCAACAGAAACATTTTGTGAAAAGAATAGACCACCACAACCTTATGTAGTTTCTCAGTAATAGGGCTTATACTCCATTGACCCCATAACAAAAAGGAGAGAGAAAGAATAAAAAAATTGGAATAAAAAGCACCAAGATTTTAACCACAAAAATGCATATACATATATTTATATATATACACAAATGAATATGTATACGAATTAGAGTTTGCAAAAGCTATAGCAAAAGAAGCTGACACCCAAATTAATTTCCCTTTTACGCCTGGGAAGAGGGAGAGAGAGAAGAGTGACAAAGCAAAAAAGCGAAAAAATTGAAAAAAAAAGAAGAATGATGACTCGTACGTTACTTAAACCCGTTTTATCCCACGTTGGAGGGTGAGAGTCTGTAGTACCAAGCAACAACTGTTGATGGCAGTTACATAACTGAGGGGAAAATTATAACATTTGAATTTGGATATGGGAAAATGAGTAGAAACGGAAAAAATGGGATTTTACAAACTGGGAAGTTAGCGCTTGTAGTGGGCGAATTACACTCCTTTTTGAAAACTCACAGCAACCTCTACTCCTTTCTTTCTCCCACGTTGATTTCGTATATATCTATATATAAATATATAATTTTGTGAGTTATTAAATTCTTTTTATCTCATTTTAAAATTTCTTAGATATTTTTTTAAATATAATTTTGTTAGATTAATATTTTCTCCGAAAATGAAAGAGGAGTGGAGTTGGTCACGTCTCTTTCATTTATTTTTTTTCCTTTTTTCTTTATTTTTTTTCATTTTTCAATAAAACAAATTTTAAGTTTCTGTTTTTTTAACAATATTTCTATGACATATTAGTCCCCTTCTCTCTCTGAAAATGGAGGAGTGGAGTTGGTCATGTCTTTTTTTTTTTTTTTTTTCAATAGAAACAATTTTAAGTTTCTGTTTTTTGTTACAATACTATGGCTGTGTTTTATTTTGTATTTTCTTATTTTTATTTTTGTGAGATATTAAACACTCAGGCTCTTCTAAAATGGAGGAGGAGTGGTGTTGGTTGGTTGGGTTAAATTCATTTTATCTCGTTTTTTATAAGAAAATAAATCAGGGATTTCAGCACATCCCCTTTTTTTAATCTCATTTTTAAATTTCTTAGATATTTTTTTAAAATATAATTTTGTTACAGTGGGAGACTACTACGGCAACTGCTTAAAATACAGGTTCTTTCTTTCTACACGTTCTATTTTCTTTCCTCCACTTTCTCTCCTTGCCATGTTTTTATCATCATGTCCTTACATTTTTACTTTTTATTATTTTTACAACCTGTAATAAAAGGGGCAATTTTGAGATATTAAATGTTTCACCGGTTCCAGCACTTCTTACCCTTTTTTTTTTTTTTTCCTTTTTTTTCTTCTAATAAAAAGAATTTTAGATTTATGTTTTTTTTTCACAAAATTGCCCTTGTTTTCATGTATCAAATTCAGTTTTAGTTTTAGATTTTTTTTGTTTGAGGGGCTTTATAGTCCAATTTTTTTTTTGTGAAGCCTTGAGACACTAAACTCTCTTTCTGACTTTCTAATATTAAAAATGAACTGTATTGTTGTTGACTAGAATAACTCGTAGGAAACTAAGTCTGTTAGATAGATTTGTGCTTGGTTAACTAACGAATCTGTACTTAGTTGACTAGTCATCGTTGCTTTGTCATCGTTGTTTGCATAATGGACAGATATGTGAATGCGTTCCATTTTGTGATTTTTTGTTGTTAAGACAGATCTAGGTAGACTCTAACTAGTTAGATGTACTAGTCAATTAAGTTTAGTTCTTGCAACTGTACTTTCTGTCACTGAAAAACTTGTAACTAGTTATCTAGCTCATTTGACTAGTTTACTGTGCAAAGTTAATTCTTTTTAGCAGGATAATCCGCCTAATACCAATTTCAATTGGTATCAGAGCTCTGCTCTTGTTGTACAGAGAGTAATCTCTGAGAGTTACTGATATTGAGCAGCTTCTCACTGTGATCGTGTTACTGGCTCTTATAACTCACATCCGTTGTGTTGGAACAGACAATACTGCATAGAGTGAGAAGTTCACCGACAAGCCCTCATTATTCCATCGTTTCATAAATACATTCTAACATGCTCAAACGATTACACATACAATATGGCAGCTACCCGACAATCACAAGACATAAAACCTTGCAGGATGGATGTTATACCCATTATTCCGTAATCTCTGCTATCTAACAGCATTTAGTTGCAGAATATAAAGATGACATACACTGATCAGATTGTAATGATAAAACTGCCTACTGCAAAAACTCTCTCGGGTCGGTGACGTAACCAGTCAAAGCTGACGCAGCAGCCGTATAGGGGGAAGCGAGATATATCTGGCCTTCCTTGTGACCCATTCGACCTGGGAAGTTCCTGTTTGTTGTCGAGACGCATACCTGCAAAGACAAGATGGTTAATAATCTACCAGTATTTATTTTCAATACAATTGAAACTAAAACCAAGATGTTCTCCTTGCAACAAGGTTATCAGCAAATTGGGTTATGAACCCCAAAGGCAGGGAAGTCAGTCCCAATTCTATCGAAGACGACATAGTGAAATGCAACAATGCATGACGTCCAGCTGCCCCAAGACAGGAGAGCACATTAGATTCTTATGAATGTGTTGCAGAAAGGATGCACTCGCCTGAGGTTCATTTAAGCGTGCATGCGTGTCTTTCGGACCACCCATGCAAGCACCGCAAGTGGGACTTGCAGGTGCGTCACATCCAGCTTCCTCAAATATCTGGGAGCAAGTCTTGCCACCAGACCCTGGAACTGGCAGACTATACACGTCCATCCAAACCCGCAGATTTCAGAATATACAATAAACAAGATTTCATTTATCATGCCTTTCATAAAATTTCTTGATAAATTTATATATACAGATGTTATCACCGAAGCACTTAATTCTGTAGCTTGACAAACCTTTTGGGCAGCAGGCACAAGAAATGTGGGAACTTTGACCTTTTTCCCCTGCAGCAAAGGAATTAAATCTTTAAGCTTAAACCAAGAAAAGAGAATTTCCAAAAAAAAACATTCAGATGTCAATTGAAGTCAGCATTACAGAATATGTAAACAATATCCGAAGTCAGCATCTGTAAACAATATCCCAATACTTATGTGACAAAGATTTGACTCCTTACAGATGCTAGAAAAAACTCTGGCTGCAGCCATAAAATCCTCCCTTTTTTTCCACCAGTACAAGAACCGATATATACTCTGTCAATTTTCACATCTTTGCATTCTCTTGCTAAAGCACGATTATCTGGAGAATGAGGCTGGAATACAATTCTTTTTATGAATTAACCGTAGAAGAGAGGCAAAATTACAAATCATTGAATATCTATAAGGGAGATTAAACTATAAGAGACCAATCTATGTGAGCACCTTTGCCACCAATGGCTCCAATTTTGAGATATCAAATCTGTACTCTTTAAGAAATCTAAATGCACACAAAACAAACTCATTAATACAAACGAATTCCAAAAGGCCAAATCTCACAAATCTTAAGTTAGTCAACAGAAGGAATAAAAGAATATGCATATTATAAAAAGGAATATAAAAGAATATGCATATTCAAATCCTAGGTATGCTTAACATCCAATTCTCTTACATCTGCTGTAGATTTACAAATGATGATAAGGTAGTCCGTGACAACCTGAACTAAACTACATAAGATGATGACCACATGGTACTTTAAATGTGACAGTTCTACTAGTATATTTTCAAAAAGATGAATATAGAATGATGTCTCATCCACTAACATAACATTGTCAAAAATTTTTTTTTTTTTTTTTGAAGTCAAGAAACATATCATAAATAAGCCTACAGAGAGGCAACCATAATAACAATACCAAGCAGTGTCAGGGGATAAACCACAGCGACCCCTCCACCAAGTAGAGGCGTCATCCCCAGCACCACTATAACCCCATTAATGAGGGCACGGTAATCCGTCATTGTTCAATACATAGACCAACGAAGATGGGGGCCTAACGACCCAAACGACATCACTCATCTCCGAAAAACCAATCGATGCAATCTTGTGAGCCACGCCATTAGCAGACCGTGGCACCCAAGACCATCGGCAATCAATGAAATCCCCCCCCAACTGTTTAACCCGAGCCAACACCGGGTATGCCTCCCAACTACCCATAGACAGAGAGATAGAAAGACATTTAATCGCATCCAAGGAGTCTGATTCCAGTATTACATACCTTACACCCAACTCTGCACCAAGCATGCACCCGTGCAACAACGCAGAAGCTTCCGCTGCTGCAGCAGAAGGAGCAGTAATAGGATGCCGCGCAGCAGCCACAAACTTACGCTCCATGTCCCTCACAATCACTCCAACAAAACCCATCTTTGATGCCTTGGACCAGCTAGCATCCACATTAATCTTCACATAAGGGTAGGCCGGAGCACACCATCTCGTAACCTGCAAGTTCCTCCTGCCATCGCCCCCTCCTCTATCCCCAGCCATTGCCTTTGCACCATAAAAAGAGCTCACCATCTCCGAGACAGCAGCCAGGACCTTTACCGGGTTAATGGGCACCCCTTTGAAAACAAAATCACAGCGAGCTTTCCATATGCACCAACAGGTAAAAACAATATAAGATTGTCTCCACATTATATCTCCAGAGTTGCATAAATTCGGAGAGAAAACCCCCTGAATCCAGTCCGACCAAGAAGGGAGAGAAAGACGATCCATTTTATAGCCCAATGCCCCTCCAAACCAAATTGGCTCAACCCAAGAGCAAGAAAGGAAAATGTGCTCAATGGTTTCATCATGGCAGCAGCAAATAGGACAAGTAGAGGTTTGAGAGGACCTTCGTCGGAACAGTGCATACCGAGTAGGAAGACAATTATGAACAGTAAGCCACAAGAAATGCCGCAACTTGGGGGGTACCTCCAGCTTCCAAATCCCCTTCCAAAACGCTTTGGGAACCCCACGAACAGAAGGCCGACGCAAATCCCTTCTCGCCAGCGATCTTCCTTGCAGCCATCTGTATCCCAACTTGACCGAATAAGAACCGTTTTTACTCATATCCCATATAAGCCTATCTTTACGACTTAAATCTCCAAGAGGCGTCTCCTTAATAGCCAGCATAGCCTCCCCCGATATGAAAGGCTGTAAAAAGCTAATGTTCCATCGTCCCGACTCCGGACAGATAAGTGCACTGACCCTTAAACTGGGAGTAACCGCAACCTGGCCTACCGGCACCGGGTGTCCAAGGGGCAAGGATGGAAGCCACCTATCCTGCCACACCCGCACCTCCTGGCCACCCAAGATCTGCCAATGGGAGCCTTCCCTAATCACGTCCCTGCCACAGATGAGGCTGCTCCACGCCCAAGAGGCCCGTCCACCCTTCTTCGCATCCCAGATCGAGCTATGTGGAAAATACCGAGCCTTAATCACCTTTGCCCACAACGAATCCGGTTCCGTGATTAACCGCCAGCACTGTTTAGCAAGCAGAGCATCATTAAATTCCTGAAAATTTCTGAAGCCTAAACCACCCATATCTTTGGGCAAACCCAAAACCTCCTTTGAAACCCAGTGAATCTTGTGGGCTCCCTCCTTACATCCCCACCAGAACCCAGCCACCAACGCATCCAATTCCTTACAAACACCGGCTGGGAATTTGAAAATGCACATTGGGTATGCCGGGATAGCTTGGATAACAGCCTTAATTAAAACCTCTTTACCGGCACGGGAAAGAGTATTTTGTTTCCACCCTTGTAGCTTTTCCATTACTCTTCCTTTCACATAGGCAAGACCACGCTTTTTCGACCGACCCCAAATGGCAGGGACCCCCAAATATGTTCCCGGATTGATTACAACTGTCATACCAAGGGCGTTCCCCATCTGATCAGCATTCACCTTCGGAACGTTAGCCCCAAAATATACATTAGATTTCTCCAAATTTACCTTCTGCCCCGACGCCACACAAAAATTGTCCAGCAGATGTCTCAAATTCCGGCAGTTTTTCATATCAGCCCGCAAAAACAGAAGGGTATCATCCGCAAAGAAGAGGTGAGAAATCACGGGTCCGGATCCACCCATCTTAACACCATCCAACCTACCTTGGTCAACCGCACCCTGAATCATTTTGGATAGAACTTCCCCCACCAAAATAAATAAATAAGGAGAAAGAGGATCCCCCTGACGTAGACCCCGCGAGGGCACAAAAGACTTGCCAGCCTGCCCATTTAGGAGAACAACGAACTTCACAGACGAGACACAGCCACTAATTAACGATCTCCAGCTACTGCAAAAACCCATTCTTTCCATTACCGCATTCAAAAAATCCCATTCAACCCTATCATACGCCTTCTGCATATCAAGTTTAATCCCCATTTCCAATCTATTCCGAGCTTTCCTTCCCTTCAGATAATGAAACATCTCATGTGCTATGCCAATGCAATCCTGAATTTGTCTACCCGCCACAAAAGCATTCTGAGAAGGAGAGATAATTTTAGGTAATAATACCTTCAACCGGTTAGCAAGAATCTTTGACAGGATTTTGTACGAGTAGTTGCATAGGCTAATCGGCCTGAATTGCGACACAACTTCCAGATTCGGGACTTTGGGAATCAGCACCACATGAGTCTGATTTATCAAACTCGAACCCGCCGCATCCTGAATCAAATCTCTAACTAAAGCAGAAACACCCTCCCTCACAATCTCCCAGTATGTCTGATAAAAGATCCCCTGGAACCCATCGGGGCCAGGAGCCTTTAGCCCTCCCATACTCCCAGCCGCCACCTTTATCTCCTCTTCCGTGATTGGTGCAATTAGCGCCTCATTCATATCTGGCGAAACCAAGGGATTAATGCAATCTAGCAACGACCCCCAGTTACGGTCCCCTGCCGAGCTAAAAACTGAAGTGAAGTGATTATCCACCAATTGGCGCACCTGAGACGGACTCTCCACCCAGTTCCCATTCTCATCCCTAAGCTTCACTATCTTATTTCTCCTCCGCCTCTGAAGGGTTGAAGAGTGAAAAAACTGAGTGTTAGCATCCCCCTCCCTCAACCATTTTACCCTCGATCGCTGGCACCAATAACTCTCCTCTTGGAGTCTTAGCTCATCAATCCGCCTAGAAATCTCCCTTATCTCATCATAGTTTGGTCCCCAGTCCCGCTGGAGCAAATCCAACTGGGAAAGAAGATCATGGATCCAGCTACTCGCCCCATAAACTTAGTGCGATTCCACCTGCTTAAACGATAACGGCAATCGTTTAAAGCACTCACCCACCTATTGACAGGGCTGCCATTATGCCACCGCTCCCAGCACTTCTCCACCAAATTCTTACACTCTTCCTCCGAGACCCAATACGCCTCAAACCTGAACATCTTCCTTCCTTTCTGCCCTTCAATATTATAATTAATAATAACTGGGCAGTGGTCCGATGCTAAGACCGTTTCATGCATAACTTGGGAGTTCGGCCAGAGTTGCTGCCACTTCTCATTCGCTATAACCCTGTCTAACCTTTCCTCCACCCCAATCCCCTTTTCTCATCCCTCTCCACGTAAAAGCCGGCCCATTAAAACCCAAGTCCATCAACTGAGAGGAAGACAGAAACTCTTCTAGGAACCTTGGCCAGTTGTACAAAACCTCCACTCCTCCAGACTTCTCATGATCCCACAGGAATTCGTTGAAATCCCCGCCACAAATCCAAGGAATGTCCGTAGGGGTAAAGTGGTTAACCATCCACTCCCAAAACAGATTTTTCTCAACTCTATACGGCGTTCCGTACACACCCGTAATCCGACTCCAATGTGTTTGCCCTTTAATTCTCATCACAGCATCAATAATATGCTTGGACGAAAATATAATATTAACCTCCAGATTGTCCTCCCACCACAAGCTCAATCCTCCAGAACTTCCAACTGGCGGAACATCAAAGCCATGAACAGAACCCAATCTCCTCCTCACCCCTAGCATTCTATGATCTTTCATCTTAGTCTCCGATAAAAAGATCATAGAGGGTCTTTTTTTACGAATAAGCCCATGGAGAGCCCTGACTGTCATGTCCGACCCTAGCCCACGACAGTTCCAGAAGAAATAACTCATGGCTGGCCTGCGGCTGTTGAAGGCCAGCCGCCACCGCCCCGAGCCCACTTGCCCGCCTTTCGAGTCACCATCCTACCTTTATCGAATTCCGACCCCCCTTCCATTGCATCCTGTCCTCCAGTATTCTCACTTATTTCTTCCTTATTCTCCTCCGCCGTACGGTTCGCGCTTTCCAACATTTGCCCTCCATCCTTGCTGTCTAAACTCCTTCCTATCTCTGCCGCCCCACCTTGGCAGTTCTCCTCTATAACCGGGCCCTTGAGTTTCTTCTGTGGAACTTGAGTTAGCACCAAATCTTGTGCTTCCCCACTTCTTTTGCGGCCCCATAGTGGGTCATCACCCTGGGCAGACAGAGTATCATTGCCCCCCTGGACATCGCCCGATTGTCCTTCACCCACTGTTTTGATGCTTTCCATTTCAGAGCAGGAGGAAGAATCTTCTCCCTCCACCCGCATTCTTCTACGCCATTTTTTTTGACCTGTGCCACGGCTCTTAGATGCTCCCCCAATCTCTCTGGTTTGATTACGCTCCATTCTTTGTAAGTTTGACATTCGTAATCTACCTTGATTCTATGCAGACGTGAATCCCGGTCCGCGCACCGCCCCGGCCTGCCGGCGTTCCCCCCTGCCCACACACTCCACTCTCGTTGGTATCACCACCTCTCTTATCGGCGGCGCCTTAATCCACTCTCCATACGCCACCTCCCCTTCTCCAGACATCTCAACAGAGCATTCTGTATTGATATTCCCAATCCGTCCACACCTGTAGCAGAAATCTTGAAGCCGTTCATACCGAAATTCCACCCAGGTTTCCTTATTTGACTCCCTTCGAATCCAGCATCCCTTAAATAATGGCTTCTCCGTATCAACTAAGATTCTTACTCGTACAAATCCACGAGCATGTCCGGGATCCTCCAAGGCTATAAATTTCCCAGCCTCTTTGATTACACGCTGTACGTTCTCAACAGAGACTAAGCCCAGTGGAATTCCCCTTATTTGAGTCCAAAATGGAACAGCATTCAACTCCAGCTCCTCTAAGGCGAACTCCGGAGGCCATTTCACGACCGAGAACACATTTTTCATCACTGCCCAGGGGACCTGCTCAATGATCTTTGAAGCCACATTTTCATCTTTGACTGAGATAATAAAAACATTCTCCTTTACCCATTTTATTTCCGCCTCACCCAACTCTTTCCAAGCCGCTCTAAGAATATTCCTGACTCCCCATTTGTTCACTGGTTTCTGCGTAAAGACTTTCCCAACCAATTTAACTCCCTGCTCCATATTTGATAACTCCAGTGTTTGGTTCAGTTGAACTACCAGTTCATCCACCCCACTAGTCGCCATCACTCTGTAGCACCGCTGCCCCACTCGCCCAGCCTGAAACGTAGAGAACCTTTACTTTCTGTAAACAACCGCAGACCACACTTAGAAGCCACCCAGTGTACCAACTGATTCCCTTCTTCGACTCGGCCAATTAGTCAACACATCGTTAGTATCCTCATGAATACAACCTTTCGACCAAGCTTAATGCTGATACACCATTCCTCCCGATCGTTAAAGCCCCCCCCCCAACCTAAGTGGATCGGATTTCTCACCCCCACTATAATCACCCCAGCAATCCCCACCACCTTCGATACGGAAATTGTCAAAATGTGAAACCCCTCCCCTTTCCACCCACAGACCAGCCCCCGTAACCCTGACTGACAGCCTTGAGAACCCCCAACCCAATCACAGCGCCCACCCCATCACCCCCCCCCCCCCCCCCCGAAGAGAGAATCACCCTGATTTGATAAACCCCAACCCACCCCAGTCCCCCTCGAATAGAAAAACACCCTAAAATTGAGAAGCCCCACCCCTTACCGTCACCCTATGCCCTTACAGCACCCCCCCTACTTCCTACCAGAACAATAGAAGTCCACCACCACATCTACGACTCACCACAACTGAAGCCCCAAACTGCACAGACCCCTTAACTCCAAATTGACAGAAGCACACCCCCCACACAGATCAGCGCAGCATCCCCTGCAGCCCTCGTGGGATAGATCGACCTAGGTTGCAAAGCCCCAATCCCGATCCGTCACCCTGGGCCCTATCTCCACCAACCTTCCTGCTTCAGAGACTCATTTGCCCACCACCCAGTAGATCTAAGCCCCAGAGCTCGACCTAAAAAGCACAAAACACAGATCGAAAACTAACCTGTAACCCCACGCACAGAGGCAGGAACTCTCGACGGTCACACCAGGGGAGAAAGTTTTGGGTTTCTCGATCAGACTCTCACCAAGAGGAGAGATACGCTCACAGAGGACGCTCACAGAGGAAGGCTCTCACGGCGGAGAGAAAGCTCTCACAGAGGAGAGAAGCGTGCAGCCCTTCTGCCCATCAGTGCGTCAAAAGTCCCTCAAAACCATAGGAAATACTATTTTAAATATATCGCATTAAAACGTTATTAAATCTAGGGGCTTTTAGATCTAGGTCCAAAAATGTAGAGTGTTTTTAGGAGTGAGTTCAGTTATCTAATTATATGTTTTTATTTCTTTTATACTCATTTTATATTTTCTAAAAATATTAAAAATCAATTAAAATCTTCTAATATTATGCATTTTCCAACTCCAAAAGAATATATTTAATATCTTATAACAAAAAAACTAATATACTAACATAAATTTATCTACAAAACATTCTACCCTAACTCAAGTAACAAATATATGAATGTATATAATACCTATACGTGAGATATGAAACCTAATTAAAATGTAGAAAAAACATAACATACCTACAAGTAAGACACATTAATCTGTGACAGGTTGATTATAAAAAAAGAATCTGTCATATAGGTAGATAAATATAATTAACCTGTGATATAGGTTGATTATAAAAATTAAAAATAAAATCTATAAATGGGGTTTAAAGTAGGAGGAAGAACGAGAAATAACAAAAAGACACATTAATCTGTGACATGTTGATTATAAAAAAAGAATCTGTCATATAGGTAGATAAATATAATTAACCTGTGATATAGGTTGATTATAAAAATTAAAAATAAAATCTATAAATAGGGTTTAAACTAGGAGGAAGAACGAGAAATAACAAAAAGATAAATAAAAAGAAATAAGCAAAGAGATAATTGGGAAGAAATTTGATTTTTATAATAAATCTTATCATTGAACAGATAACTATTGATAATTAATAATTAAATATAACAAATTGGACTTATTTTAATAAACTGGACTATTCCTACTATTGGCTCAAAAAATTGGACTTATATCAAGTTTCCCCTTAAATCTAATAGGAACATAAGAGTCTAGAGTGCATGTCCACGTTGAAAGCAAAATACATGCTTCAGAGTTCAAACGTTATAAACTGGATCATGAAATGGTCTAATAAAATGTGGATAATCAGTAGCATTAATTACCTTGCTTTAGCATCACTGTAAACAGGTTCATAGGGAACAGACGTCTTATCCTGCAGTTCAACATTAAACATTATATAGCCTGTGCTACACAACACAAATGTATGTGAGATTCAAAAAGAACAAATTTGTGACAGCCACCCACCAAAAAATAAAAAATAAAAAACGTGAAAATGTTGTGCTCCCAACTCCATTTTACTGACTCTAAAGGAGGGGAAGGAGAGGGAGAGAGAGCCATCGTAACATTGAAGATTTGTAGCACTAACCTCAAGGTAATTAAATGTAGTGCTAGGATGCATGGACACGGACACGGATACGGCGATACGATACGATACGACACGGGGACACGTCAAATTTCTAAAAATGAAGACACGATACGTCAAGGATACGGCAATTAAAAATATATATAAATAAATAAATATATCTAAAATATTATAAAATAAACATTCAAATTTATTACTCAAGTTTAAATTTATTTCAATAAACTCCTAACAATTAGAAAGATAGTCCATCCAACAAGCAATTAGTCTTCAAACTTGAAAAATTAAAATGAAAATCCAAACGAAAATTAAAAAAAGCAAAGTCTCATTCAACTTCCACATTCATGATGTCTCCTCCAGTAACTAAAGTAGTCTCCAATGACGGTTCATCATGTGAAAGGTTAGCTATTTCAAGCATCCCGACACTTTCTTCACCCAAGTTTTCAAAGCCATCTCCTCCAACATCCCACAATTGAGTAATACCTTCCTTGTAGGTTGAGCTATTCCTTGATAAAAGACGAAGATTATTATGCACAAATACCAAATCCTCAGCTCTTTGTGGTGTAATCTTGTTCCTTCTTAAAGAGTGAACAAAACTATAAGTGCTCCAATTTCTTTCACAACAAGAGGAGGAACAAGGTTGTCCAAGTAGCTTCAACGCTATGGATTGGAGACTAGGTGTAGAAGCTCCATGGACAATCCACCACATCACTGGTTCCAAATGAAATCTATCATTCATAGAATCAATAGCTCCAAAGTCATTCAAGCACATAGAGAAAGAGGCATACTCCACATTGATATTTCTTCTAATTTCCTCATTGGAAAAGTATCTCTCAAAGCACTTTTTCCTTTCAATTGTAAGTTCAACATCTCGGTGTGGAGCAAGACGACTAGGGTCTTCTTGGAGCCATTCTGAACTATAATACCTAAAATAAAAGAAATAACAGTTTAAAAATGTACTCATAACTAAAAATTAATCTAGAAGAATTTATAAGTAAGTTAGCAAAATCATTACCTTGGATTTAATGAATGTGCCAAACAATGAAGTGGTGTGCTACTTTTAGTCCATCGCTCCAATAAAATGCGATACACCGCATCAAAAAAGCTGTTTTTTTCATGTAATGCCTTGCGCTCATTCCTGTATATAGCAGCTTTCACCTTTTCAATCATAGCATCCCACCACTCATACACCAAGTGAAGACAAGGTTTATCTGTGTCAGCCATTCTAATAACCTCATATATTGGAGCTGTAAAGAAAAGAATATAATCAATCTTCTCCCAAAAATCCTCATCCAATATCTTTTGCTTCACCATCATTGCTTTAACCAAATCATCTTCTTTGTACAAAGCCCAATTCGGGCTAATCACCATTTGTTGTAAACCTTCCTTTATTTCCTTCAATCTTCTAAGCATCACAAGTGTGGAAGCAAATCTGAAAAATTTAAAAATTAGGACAACTTATAATTAAATAAGGAAAAAAAAAAAGTGGAGAAAACAAACCTTGTTTCGGCAATGGAAAGTAACTTTAGTTTGCAATGTTCATTAAACATGGACAATCTCATGCTATGGTTCATAATAAAATTTTTTATGGACCAAGCATCACTAGCAATAGTTGAAATCCAATTGCAGTCATCGTAGGAAACTTCTGTTTGTTTCGGAGTACATATACTCTTCAAAGCAAGATTAAGAGTGTGAACAACACAGGGTGTCCAAAAGATATGGGGATAGTGGGCCTCAATAAGTAACCCAGCAGCTTTACAAACAGGGGCATTATCAGTGATCACTTGAACAACATTTTCATGACCAATTTCTTTAATAGCTTCTGTAAGAAAGTTGGCAATACAATGCTTGTCTTTGTATTCACCTTCACAATTAATTGCTCTCAAGAACATTGGCCCACTTTCACAAGCTGCCATAATATTAATAAGTGGTCTCCTTTGAGCATCTGTCCACCCATCACTGCAAACACTTACACCTTTAGTGCTCCATGTGCGCTTGATTGGTTGGAGGCACTGCTCAATGTGACTCTTCTCTTGTTGCAGAAGAGTAGTTCTCAGTGCGTTGTAACCTGGTGGAACATACCCTGGAAGTGTAGAAGCACGAACATATGAGTTCCGATAGTGCGGATTTCTTGCAAGGTTAAATGATAAGCCACCTGTATAAAACATCCTTGCAACTTCGGCATCACATTGATCTCGAGCCTCCTTGTTAAAAGCTTTACTGAGAGGCCCATTTATTCCCTTTCTCTTCTTTGGATCAAGATTTGTTTCAGGTAGATCATAACAGAATGAACCAGTATTGGGCAACGAAACATGTTTAGGAGCAGAACTCTTCAACTTGTATTCACACTCTCGAACTAACTTATTCATTTCCGCAAGAGTTTCATCAGTAACCTTGTTGCAAGGCGCGATCCCATTTCCAGACATTTTTAACAAATGAAACTTGACCCTAGAGTAGGATCCTTTATAAGTTTTTTGACAATAATTGCACTCAAATTTAGTATTTCCTCCTCCTCTATTTCCCACTTTTTCGAGCTTTTTGACATACTTCCACAGCGGAGCATTATAATTTTCAACAATCTCATCCAGATTAGCATTATCATTCACATGATTATCAGGGTGATTCATCTTCCTAAATTAACAAACATATAAACAATAAAAGTCAATTCATCGTATAATCGTATAGACAAAGACTAATACATGAAAAATTTATATTAACTTAAGAAATAAAAAATGCATCATGAAAGCATATACATAAAATATTATAATCTAAATATCTAGAACACTGTATTCCCAATTTACATAACAGATTAAGCTAAATATCATAAAAGTACAATAATATCTAGAACAATGTATTATAATCTAAATATCATGAAAGGCTCAGTAGAAAAATGTTGGAGTAAGGATATATGGAGGCCCTTTTATTATATTATATACAAAAAGCAAAAGAATATAAACAAAAGCTTTGAGTGCTTCCACGGACAGTGCCACAAAGCTGCATTCATTCTAGGCCTGGCAAACGGGTCGTGTTTGTCGTGTTCGTGTCGTTTTCGTGTAACACCTGTTATCTTAACGGGTCGTGTCGTGTCACACCCGTTATCTTAACGGGTCCTTAACAGGTCGTGTCACTTTACCCAACGGGTAAAGTGACCCGACCCGTTATGACCCGTTAAGAAAAATATATATTTTTTTACAATTTGCACATACCACACATTGCGACATAAATATTACTTGAAAACATTAAAACATTTCTCGTTCAAGTACTATATCTACACTCGAAAATGAAAGCCTAATAAAAAAAATAATACATACACTACTAATCTATTACAAATATTAAATGTATATAATTATTAATATTATAGTTGATTCATACTTTTATTAAGTATATAAATTCCACTAGTGTAAATATTTTAAATTGAAGATCAAATTCATTCTTTGTATTCATATAGGGTCAAGGAGTGTAGCTGTTAAAATTCATCAAAATCAGAGTTAAAATAACCGTTAAATCTTGATTTTTCGTTTATAACCGTCGAAAAGTTTTGTCCCGTTACTTGATCTCTGAATGTTTTTTTTTTGTGATTTTTTGCTGATGTGATCTCCAAGCATATACAAACAATTTTGACTGTTTGGATCGTTGAAATTAGTTTTGGAGAATTCGTAAAACGATAGATTGACTAACACTTAGAGTTTATTTATACTTTCATTAAGTATAACATAAGATTTTGTGGTATCCACTTGTGTAAATATTTTAAATTGAAGATCGAATTCATTCATTGTATTCATATAGGGTCAAGGAGTATAGTTATAAAAAATCATCAAAATCGGAGTTAAAATAACCGTTAAATCGTGATTTTTCGTTTATAACCGTTGAAAAGCTTTGTCCCGTTACTTGATCTCTGAATGTTTTTTTTTTTTGTGATTTTTTGCTGATGTGATCTCCAAGCATATACAAACAATTTTGACGGTTTGGATCGTTGAAATTAGTTTTGGAGAATTCGTAAAACGATAGATTGACTAACACTTAGAGTTTATTTATACTTTCATTAAGTATAACATAAGATTTTGTGGTATCCACTTGTGTAAATATTTTAAATTGAAGATCGAATTCATTCACTGTATTCATATAAGGTCAAGGAGTGTAGTTATAAAAAATCATCAAAATCGGAGTTAAAATAACCGTTAAATCGTGATTTTTCATTTATAACCGTTGAAAAGCTTTGTCCCGTTACTTGATCTTTGAATGTTTTTTTTTTGTGATTTTTTGCTGATGTGATCTCCAAGCATATACAAACAATTTTGACGGTTTGGATCGTTGAAATTAGTTTTGGAGAATTCGTAAAACGATAGATTGACTAACACTTAGAGTTTATTTATACTTTTATTAAGTATAACATAAGATTTTGTGGTATCCACTTGTGTAAATATTTTAAATTGAAGATCGAATTCATTCATTGTATTCATATAGGGTCAAGGAGTGTAGTTATAAATAATCATCAAAATCGGAGTTAAAATAACCGTTAAATCGTGATTTTTCGTTTATAACTGTTGAAAAGCTTTGTCCCGTTACTTGATCTTTGAATGTTTTTTTTTTGTGATTTTTTGCTGATGTGATCTCCAAGCATATACAAACAATTTTAACGGTTTGGATCGTTGAAATTAGTTTTGGAGAATTCGTAAAACGATAGATTGACTAACACTTAGAGTTTATTTATACTTTTATTAAGTATAACATAAGATTTTGTGGTATCCACTTGTGTAAATATTTTAAATTGAAGATCGAATTCATTCATTGTATTCATATAGGGTCAAGGAGTGTAGTTATAAAAAATCATCAAAATCGGAGTTAAAATAACCGTTAAATCGTGATTTTTCGTTTATAACCGTTGAAAAGCTTTGTCCCGTTACTTAATCTCTGAATGTTTTTTTTTTTGTGATTTTTCGCTGATGTGATCTCCAAGCATATACAAACAATTTTGACGGTTTGGATCGTTGAAATTAGTTTTGGAGAATTCGTAAAACGATAGATTGACTAACACTTAGAGTTTATTTATACTTTCATTAAGTATAACAAAAGATTTTGTGGTATCCACTTGTGTAAATATTTTAAATTGAATATCGAATTCATTCATTGTATTCATATAGGGTCAAGGAGTGTAGTTATAAAAAATCATCAAAATCCGAGTTAAAATAATCGTTAAATCGTGATTTTTCGTTTATAACCGTTGAAAAGCTTTGTCCCGTTACTTGATCTCTGAATGTTTATTTTTTATGATTTTTTGTTGATGTGATCTCAAAGCATATACAAACAAGTTTGACGGTTGGGATCGTTGAAATTAGTTTTGGAGAATTCGTATGCCATCAATCAAGTTCCGTGTGTGTGTGTGTGTATATATATATATATATTTATTAAGTAGATTTAAATCTATTTATTTTGTACGTATAAATTATAATTGACTAGTACACGGAATAGTACATACATCACGTGTCACGTGTGTCATTATAAAAATAGTGAGATATGTCATGACAGTCATGTATGTGATAAAAAGTTAATAACTTAAAAAAAAAAAAAAAAATTTCTCACCACTTCTATTAATTTTCATTTTTCCCTCTTTTTTTTGTTTCCTTTTCAACTTTTTTTTATCATTTTCACTTTTCCCTCCAACATCTTTCCCTAATTCCCTCACTTTTTTGTTTTATTTTCAACTTTTCTTAACATTTTCATTTTCCCTCCATTTTTTTTTTCAAAAAGGGCGGCAAGTTGGCAAATGCATGATCATGATTCATGCATATTAAATTATTAATTAATATGCATTATAGTTTTTATAAAATTTAATATATATATATATAATTAGTATAGATAGACTTAATATTTTGGGGGTATAATTATTATAGTATATATAATAATTATAAATTTTATAGTTAATTTAATATATATATATATATATATATTTATTATAATTTTTAGGGGTATAAAATTGTAAATTAATGTATATAATTATTACAGTATTTTTTTAGGGTTATAAAATTATAAAAATAATATTCTGCTTATCGTGTATCGTGTTTACCCACGTGTATACCCGACCCAACCCGTTATCTTAACAGGTGCTTATCGGGTTACCCGATAAGACCCGATTCGTTATCGTGTCGACCCAAACACCTGTTAATTTCGTGTCGTGTCGTGTCCGATTATCGGGTCGTGTCAGAAATTGCCAGATCTAATTCATTCGACTACTATATTAATTTAATATATTATATACAAAAAGCAAAAGCCTTTTTCCAACCTACACATTGAATCAGGACTCAAAGCAATAGCCTTTAACTTCGAAATTAAAAACAAGAAAGCAGCTTTCCTTTCAGCTGCAGATCCGGGTTCTGCTTCTGGGAACCAAATTGAGCTTCAAAATTAACATAGTGAAAACGAAGTCGAAAGCTCTTACCAGCAGTTGCAGACGGTGACTATGGAGACGACGAAGCAGTTGGACAGAGACGACGGAGCAGTATCAGACGACAAGTCTGATTTCTGAATTCTGATTTCTGAGGTTCAAGTGAAGAAAAATAGGTAAATCATTATTTTATACCCAAAATCGTTTTGGGTTTTAGCCAAACAATCGTTTCAGTTTAGCTAATTGGAATCAATCACGATTCTGTGCGGATTTCTTGATTTATTTTTTATTTTTTTTCTTCTGATTATCCTCTGATTTAGTTGGATTATCCTCTGATTTAGTTGAAAACGTATCCGAAAAGTGTGATACGCGTATCTCGACAGTATGATACGCGTATCTCATCAATAAATAACGTATCCCTTCATTCCGATACGTATCGGGCTCGTATCCACACGTATTCTATGCGTATCCGTATCCCTGCGTGTCAGATACGGGATACGCTGGCTGTTACCCGTGTCCATGCATCATAGGCAGGAACAATACCATTTTTACCTCCAGCCTCAACAACCATGTTGCATAATGTCATTCGTTCTTCCATCTGTCCAGCACAGGTTTGTGAAAGAGTAATTAACAGATACAACCAGATGAATGGTATGATCATACATACAGTAAAATTCACTTACAGATAAGCTTTAACAGTGCTGCCAACAAATTCCATAGCTTTATATGTTCCACCAGCAACAGTTATTTCACCAATAATTTGCCAGATGAAATTCATTTATCAAGGAGACAACAAGCCTGGATGTGTTATATATTAAGCAAATAAAATCATATGATCAGTCTAACTTTTATAATTTAAACTTCTTTGTATATGCAGACTGAGTGAAAAAAAAAAAATGCTTTGAGAACAGTTAAACTTACTTGCAGAATCAAATATTTGGCAAGCAAATAGTCGGGCATTTCACCATCCATCACAAATCTCAATGTTGGTGGCACCTGCAATTTTAGAAGGAAATCAGAAAAGTACGAAAACACAATAAAATTCACAGAAATTACTGCAAACAATTATAACATTAAAGTATGAGATAAAGCAGTACTGCAGAAATTGTGAATCAACAGATACAACAACCTCGATCACTCATAGCTCATATTGGAAAGAGAAACACATTTAGCTTATCAAAAAGCATAATTCTCCCTTTTCGGTTTTCTACATGGAGTACTTTCCTGTTTTCTGAGTTTTTAACAATGTCCAATGATTTGTTTTGAGACATTCAGACCTCAGATTGAGTGAGGCTGCAACATGTACCCTTCTTGATATTGCCTTCATGATCCCAATGAACAATATCAAATAATACAGTAAAGTTATGGCTTTTATAAGGTCTAACCCGTAGCTTCAAAAATCAAAGGGAAACCAAATGAAAACCCCACCTCCTAGTATTAGAACATAATATAAGATGAAAACATCTCAACTTGGGCATACGACAATGTAGTAGATACTGTAGCAAAATCACTGTTCACAACAATGCTCACTTTTTTTTTTTTTTTTTTTTTTTTGAACGAAGGAAATCACGACTCGAAAAATAGGCACACAGGTTACCAAGAGCGAACCGCTCTGATGCCAAGTCAAACTAAATATGGTAAATATAAAAAATATATATGATAATACTTGATAATTTCTTGTATATTCACTAATCTCCATAGTGGAGTATATACATGAGTAACAATTGGTATTACATATGCATTTCGTCAATGTGGGACAACGTACTACTATTTACACCTTAACTAACATACAACTCAGAATAGGGGAAAACCTACACTTATTAATTTGTTGGTTATTTTAATTATTTTAATTATATTTTATTTTAAAGATTCAAAACTTATTATTATTTTATTTATTTTTAATATTTAAGAGTTGTGTTTTATTTGAAGAGTCATAATCCTTTTCTAAAGGGGTATGAGAAATTCTTTAAATAAGAAACCGTAGACAGAAAATAGAATACGTTAAAAACTATTCTCTCCTTCACTTCTCACATCTTTGTCAGTCTACATTATAATTTTTGGGCAATTGATCACTATTTGGCAATCCCGTCTGGCGTTGGCACGCACTCTGAGGATGACGATCCAGAAATTACACTAATGATGTAACAAGAACAGCGCAGAATAAATTCTTCAAAAGGATACTAAACAAAAACACAAGTACTCAAATCATCTTTAAGGTAATCTCCGCCATCATTACTTCAGTAGGTTTAACTTCCCAAGCTGAACATATATGCAGTAGTGGAGCTGGATCCGGTTTGTAAGGTCGAAATTCCCGCTCAACGCTGGAGAAAACGACAACTGCAATAGTGACACGAAAAATAAGATATCAAAGTGCACTTCTAAGTCGAAAGAATGATAAGAAATGAGATGAGCCCCGAACATGCATTACGAAAAGTTAGGGGTTCTGCTCAACGGTCTCAAATAGTGGGATGCATCAAATAGTAAACGGGGTATATCTAGAATATAGATATGAAAGATTTTTCATGAGCACAACTGACTTCAGCAAGTAGCTAGATCGGTGTAAGCTCATCTAAGAAACTGGGAATTTTCAAGACATGAAGTGAGAAATTCTCTCAAGTTTAATCTCAATATACAAATAAGCTGCAGTTCTCAAGAGAAACAGAAAATCTCGTTTCAGCAGAGACTTGAGCACGACAACATTAGAGATGTGCTTCAAGTGATTAATTCCTCCTCCGTTTTTGTTTCCCTAAAGAGGCACATTATAACTTTATTACTTAACTGTAATGTGTTCTTAAGACAACAAAAAAAGTAACATGGAACGCTAATAGATGAATAACTTTGTGTTGCAGACAACATTTTTATACTAACTTTGTGTGTTGAGTTGAAAAATTGCCCAGGGTAAATTTGTTGAAGGTCGTCTTCGGTTGCAGAGCCTCCCGTACTTATAGAAGGAAATATTTGCTTGCTGCCTGATATTCGTTGCAGAATCCATTGCAATTCAAGAATCCGAATTCTTTTTGTAAGGATTTTAGTGATTCGTGAATTGTGTTTGTTCATCGTTCATCGTATGGTCAAACATCATTTAAAAAAAAATATTTAAAATTGAACACAAATATTACTTAACGAAAACTAACCATACAATATACAATAAACGGATACAATTTACAAATTTTTAAAATCCTCACAAATAAAATCAGAAGAGGATCTGTTGGGCAATTCAAACTCATGAAAGTGTGAGTAATTAACGTTCTGGGTGTCCGTGACTTTTCAAATAAACCGAAGCCTATGTTGGCTTAAGGCTTACGGCACCTCTTGCTAATTGCCAAGCCATCATCTCATTTTTTATTATTTATCCCAAAAAGCATCCTGACAAATTCCCATCATCATTTTCATTTTCTTTTCTCTTAATTTTTTTTTTCTTTTTTTCTCTCATATTTAAACGATCATGATTAAATCACGTTAATATTTTATATTAATTTTTTTATAGAAATAATAAAATAAAAAATAATGCATGAAAGAAGAAAAGGGAAGATGATGAGAATAGAAGATGAGAGAATCTTACTACCTTTAAAAATTCACCATTATCTCATTGTATCTATTAGTAGCATTAATCCATTAGCAGTTGCCTTGTCACGTCAACAAAACCTCAACTGTTCCAATCCGCAGTCTACACGCCAAACAGCACAAAGCGTTTGAACTGATCTGCTCCTTCCCAGTTTTGCAGTCCATAATTTTCATAAGAAAATGTCAAAATAATTCAATATTAAAAAAATTATAATTACAATTAAAAATCATAACATATTTTTCAATAATATCAAAATATCTAGACACTTGATAACTCGCAGGGCCAACCCTGTAATTTTTGGGCCCGAGTCAAGCTTCTGGGCGGGGGCCTTTGAGTTTTTAAGTCCTTCAATGTGTCATATATATATATATATATATATTTTTTTTCATGTTTTAAAAGCAAATACAATAAAAGAGAAAAAGTTTTTAAGACATTTATGAAACAAGGAGTCCTGTGTCAAATAAAATAATTTGATGAGGACAAGTTGGCCGTATCAAAAAAAAATAAAACATCAAACAAAAATTTAATCAACATGTAAACTTATAATTGCATCAAAACACCCCACAATCAAGTTTTCTTCCTATCCTTTTTCAATAGATAACATAACTAAGTCACTCAATCTCTACCGAAGACAGGATACTATTTGACCAATTTCAAATAAAATTAATTTCATAGTTTGAAAATTAGATTATCTGAAGTTGTATTCTTCTAAACTGTATGAGATAGTTAATAGCTTGCTTTCTTAAAAATTTTGTGTAATTTTTATTTTTGTTAAATGATGAAGGACTAAAACGGATAGGAAAAAGAAAAAGAAATTAAAGAGAAAGAAAGGCATTTGCTTGGATTGAATTCCTGCCCAGTAGTCAAACCAATTTTTAATTCATTTCACCAACACAGTAACAGTTTAATTTTGAAATATTTTCTATTTTCTATTATTTATTAACCTACAACCTAAGGTAAACGAATTTCAGGGCTAGGCAGTCGCCACTCTCGGCTATCCTTAGGGCCTGCCCTGATTACACAAGCCGATGGCGCAAATCGAGTACAGATACATAGACAAAATTATTTCAATGGGATCTTATATTAATTTTCCAAAATTTTTGGTTGTGCTTGCTTTTCTTATCTTTGTCGTTATAAGACCATCTCCAACTATTGGAATAAGTCTCAAAATTTGCCTTCTATACCCCATTTCACTCCAACCCTTGGCTCAAAATTTAGTTTTGGGTTAAAACTCAAATTTTGACAAATTCGGACCAAAATTTGAGTTTGGGTTACTAAGTTGGCCCACTTGTGCGCGTGGACTCGACGCGCAGGCCCTTCATGCAGCCACACTTCAACGTGTGAGCTTGCTTTACGCTTCGACAAATGGAGAAATTTTTCAAGGTACCCGATACTAGACTTGGCATTATAGACCCGACCAATTAACCTGAATCGACCCACTCGTTAAAACTAGTATTTGGGTGAGTGCTTAGTGGGTCATGTTGTTAACGGGTGAGCTCTTTAATCACTCGTTAAATAACGGGTCATTTTTAGTCAACCCGCCAAACCTGTTAGCCACCCGTTAACACCTGTTATTGACGGCTTTTGAGTAAATTCAATAGACATAACAAAAAAAACCCTCGTTGACTCTCGCCGTTTCACACTCTCGCACGCTCTCCAACCATTCTCTGGTTCTCCTTGCTTCTGGCTCCTCTCGCACTCTCGCTTTCTATTTTCTCTTCAATCTTGTATGACTCATGGCTTCTTCTAGTTTCTTCTGTTTCTCCACCATTTTAAGTTATGTCGTGAGCTCTACCTTTTTATTGTACTTTTTCTGCTCTTATTTCTTCATATTTTTTCTTACATAAAGATGGTTTGATTGGCTTGTCGGACACCAATAATTTTGATTTTTTGAATTAAAATGTGTAATTTAACTATCTGGTTGTCTTTCAATTGTTCACGTGACCACTGTTTTGATGAAAATATGGGTTTTTTTTAGGATTTTAAGTATGATGATTGATTTTTACGTGCAAAATTATGTGTAGTGATTAATATATTGATGCTTAGCTAATAGTTAATGAGGGTTTATTGTGGCAGGCTCTTGTTCTTCGAATGTCATGACTTTTGATCATATTTTGTGTTTTTATGAATTGGGTTTCATTCTGTATGTGAAATTTTAAACTTGGTTAGTGGTTTTGGTTCTTAAAAGTTGCTTCCTGGGATTGAAAGTCCTTTGTTTAAATTTTTTTATTTTTTTTATTTATTATTTATTTTTATTACTTGTATGTTAACTGATATGATTTTCATTTACATGTGAATTTGTGATCTGACCAGGTGGGTATTGAATCTTGAAAGGCACTGATCAGAACTAGAGTTGATCTCATGAGTTGTTCAGAAGACACCAAAGTTGCAAAATCCATCTTCCCAAACCAAAATCCTGCATTCCACCTATATAGTTCATCTCATGAGTTCCTTTTGTAAGGGTTTATAATATTTGTAGTGACTACCCTCTGTAAGGTTTGATTATATTTATATGGTCAATGCATTTGGGTACTTCTAAAATGTGTTGGACCCTCCTACTTGAAATCTTGATTAAAATATGTATAATTTATATTGGAATGCAAAAGCCCAAAAAAAGAAAAAAATGTTGTTATTAAGTGGTGAAATGGGTAACTCACTAACTTAATGTGTTGAATTTGAGTGACTTGTTAACTTAACGGTTAGGATTAAGGTGACTCGTTAGCTTAACGAGTCGAGTGAATGTTGGGAATAACCTAAGAATTAAGATTTTAACCCTAAATCACAATATGATATATAGAACAAGAAGACTTACCCATCTAAGCCATCGTGGTTGTCAAAAGAACTCTTCTACTCATTCAAGCCCTTTATGCTCTTATGGTGAGAGAACCTTAGACTTAGAACCGATGCTTTGTGAGTAGGGAATCCCTTTTATTTATTGATGACTGGCATCCAACTTCCATCTATCATGGTTGTGAGTTGGTTATCGTCTCATATCATCACAACCTGGAAGTTATTGAGTAATGGAGGAACAGTTTGTATTCAAAGCACGTTGGATGTATTTCCTCAATTATAGGATGTTGGTTTTACAAATATTCAAACTCTAATGATTTGCATTACCAACATATTACTTCTCCTTTTATCTACTAGTTGAGTCCACATAGGATTCTTACAGTGAAATCTTATCTACTAGTTGAGTCCATATAGGATTCTTACAGTGAAATCTGATCCAAACCTAATAAATAATTCCGTTTACAGGCCAGTACACTAGTTGAGCTGGTGTTCTCGGCAAATAAATGCGTGACACATAACAAAAAAATGCAAGCTAACTTATTTTATCAATGCAATTCATAATTTTCCCTAAAAGTGAAAGAGAATTTGGAAAACAAAACCACCCACCACCAAAAATTGACAGCAACCAATCACCTAGCCGCCATGAACTCACGGCAAGACAACGACCCCTCCATTGATGGCGATAATTACAACCTCTGATCAAAGTGCAGGGGTGGCCAACGACAATTTATAGTGCCTTTCTCCGATGTAAGGGAGGTTAGAACGAAAAATAGGAAGGTAGAAGGAGATAGAAAGAAAAACGAGAGGGGAAGGGAGAGATGGGTGGGCATGGGGCGGAGGTCAGAGGCTCCGATGGGAATTTGAATTATTTTATTTAATTAACTTTTTGTTCAAATTTATTTTCTGAAAATTAGAATTAAATGGGAAGATTGTTTGCAACGTGTCAAAACAGAGGCTAGGTGTCTAATATAAGCTACGTGGTAGGTGTTCATATGTTGGGAACACTAGCTATGGTACCGGGTACGTCAAAATATTAATGCTAGAGAGATTAAATTTGTAGACTAAATTTTGTAAACTAAATAATATGAAAGTTGATGATTGGATTATTACTTAAACATTGATGAATGTGCTCATTTTCTATTGGTGACATATTTAGTCTGTAAATTTACATTACAAATTTAATCTCTCTTATGACGACCTATCCCTAATTTTCATTGGAATTTCTTTTTCTGTTGGTGTGTTTTGACAATTTTACCCTTTTTGGACAAAAGTGGAATCTAACGTGGACATTGTTTTCAACTGTTATTTCTTTTTCCTGATTTCGTACTTAAGTAGTATTCGTCGTTACGAATGCATGAGCATGAGTTAGACCCGAATCAGATTTGTAACGAAAAAGCTACCCTCTGTTAAAGTACATGACCATGAGTACTTTTGTACACGCACGTACAAATTAACAGTGTCAAAAACACTGTAAGGAAGTCGATTTTGTACATTAAAAATTGTACAAAATCTGAAATCAAATTCTTCCTTTATTTGGTGAATCTGTGTCCCATCTCCCTCACACAAAACAACCAATCATCTCCTTGATTTCCTCCTCACCACCCAATCAATTGCTTTCCCTCATTTGAAAGCAACCAATCAGACTTTATTACCATCATTTGAACCAACCAATCAGAAAACTCAACACTCTCTCTCCTTTCTCTCTCTCCTTGAAGCACTTTTTCACCCTCTCACTCTGCAACTCTCTCAAACGAGCATTAAACCCTACAAACGTGACCTGAAAACCATACCATTGAACTTATCTCGACCCCACGAACACAACCATGCAACCAGTTTCAAGAGTGGTTGAGTTTTGACTCACCAACTCGGAAGTTCTGACTTGGTGAGTTTTGAGTTGACGATTTTCATATCAAGTCATGGTGTTTTAGGACTCGGGGAAGCTCCTACTCAACTCCCTAAGGGTCCTAGTTAAGGTTTGAGGAAGAGTTGACGTGAAACAACTCGGTTTCAAGGAGTCAAGTTTTTTGCCGAACCTTTCGAGGCATTTTCAGGCCACTTCCCATTCATTTTTGGACTTCCAAGAGGTACAATCTTGTTCTACTCTTCATAAGCTTCTTAAATTGCTCATTTCTCAACCAATTTTGATGAAATTTATATGGAAATGAAGCTTATGAAGAGTATAACAAGATTGTACCTCTTGGAAGTCCAAAAAATGGACGGGAAGTGGCCTAAAAATTCCTCGAAAGGTTCGGCCAAAAACTCGACTCCTTGAAACCGAGTTGTTTCACGTCAACTCTTCCTCAAACCTTGACTAGGACCCTTAGGGAGTTGAGTAGGAGCTTCCCCTAGTCCTAAAACACCATGACTCGGTCTGAAAATCTTCGACCCAAAACTCACCGAGTTGGAGCTTCCGAGTTGGTGTGTCAAAACTTAACCATTCTTGAAACTGGTTGCATGGTTGTGTTTATGGGGTCGAGATAAGTTCAATGGTATGGTTTTCAGATCATGTTTGTAGGGTTTGGTGTTTGTTTGAATGAGTTGCACAATGAGAAAGTGCCTTCGGGGAGAGAGAAAGAAGAGAGAGAGTGCTAAGTTTTCTGATTGGTTGGTGCAAATAATGGTGATGAAATCTGATTGGTTGCTTTCAAAGGAGGAAAAGCAATTGATTGGGTGGTGAGGAGGAAATCAAGGAGATGATTGGTTGTTTGTGTGAGGGAGAGGGGACATGGAAGAATTTGATTTTAGATTTTGTAAAATTTTTAATGTACAAAATATTTTTCCTTACAGTGTTTCTGACACTGTTAATTTGTACGTGCGTGTACAAAAGTACTCGTGGTCATGTACTTTAACGGAGTGTAACTTTTTCGTTACAGATCTGATTCGAGTCTAACTTGCGCTTACGCGTTTGTAACGACGAGTACTACTTAAATACGAAACCAGGAAAAAGAAATAACAGTCGAAAACAACGTCCATGTTAGATTCCACTTTTGTCCAAAAAGGGTAAAATTGTAAAAACACACCAACGGAAAAAAAATTCCGGTGAAAAGTAGGGACTGGTCGTCATAGCCTACCCCCTTAAGAAAATTTTGTCCTTGAAATTTAAAATAATTTGTTACACAAAATTCGAAAATATGGAGGATAAAATATATGTACGTAATGAAGAAATTAAGTCAGAGTGGTTGTACAAAAAGGGAAAATGTCGCTCCATCACGATCGGAGTGCATTAATTCTTTTTTCATGCCTCCAACTCATTCTTTCCTTCTTCTTTAGTACAATACTATAATATAATAGTTTTCACAAAACAAAACATCAAAAATATTTATATGTACTAACGTCCCTTCGAAAATACATATATATAACAACAAAAGGTTAAAGTAGTTATACTGATTTTAAAAATGAACATAGGATTTTTCAACTACGCACTCGAGTGTTGCGTATTCCGAAGTAAGTATATAGTAACCTTGGGTCGGGCCTAAGTAATTTAATAGGTAAATACAACAAATACATAAATAAGTACTACCGTAAAAGAATCTACCTATTTACTTGCTTAACTAATCCAACAAATAAGTCATTGATATTACGGTTTGCAACCCACGATATCGACAACTCACTGTTGTCATGATAAGCAAGTAAATAACTCCCGAGGAAGCAATATTACCATCATGCTCCCATTGGGAATTACACAAACAAGTTCTGGTCAAGTCTCTACCGTGCTCAAGCACTACCCCCTTGGGCAATAACAGCAATAAAAAAATTATATATTGTGAACTCTCACAATTGAACACTTGTTCGTAAAACTCCTATGTCAAACAAGTGTTAAGTAAAGAATCTCCATACTACGTCTCAATAGTGTCACAACCAAGACCAAAAATAGTAGCCGTAGTTACAAGCAGTTCTAACAAAAATAAGTGTCTAATACGATAATGCTACCACTAAAGAAGAGATAAACGCAATATGCCACGAAGGTCCAGATAAATCGTTCAGACTGGCCGTTAGTCTGAGGGAGAAATGTAGTTGGTGATGAACTTACTACACGTGGCCTTCAAGAAGACTTCTCCAAAACTTGGAAGTAAAACACTCATCACGATGAGATACCACAGTGACGTACCTACCACGTAAACAAACCATGTAGTCCGCAACTCCTTAGCAAGCAACTTCATAGTAAAGCTCTCTCGAACTTAGTGAGAAAGTAACTACGTCGAGAAGGCTAGAAGAATACTCAAGAATTTGAGGATCAAAACAAGTCCATCAAATCTAAAGTACTAGATAACTGGATTGGATGCCTAACATCAAACTACAACAGTAGTTTTCGAGATATTCAATCACCACGGAAGATTCGTTTAATCGAGTATTTGTTAGGTGATTGAGAAATTAATGGTCACGACTACACTTCCACTGTCAACAGTGCTCTTAGACAATGCATCATTTTCAAGGCAATACGAAATGCAGTAGGGTAGACACATACCGCAGGTTGACTGGAATGCCTTTCGGTAAAATGGGATTGCCGTCAAAGTAAGTATTGATCGAAATGTCAGAAGACCCAATAGGTTTCAAGACTGGGCAATTTTACCAAGAGGTGTAAAATGTTGTCCATTTGGACCAACGGAACACGAATTGACTCCTCAAGTCAATCGATGACTAAAGTTATGTGAAGTAGTGAAATGACGAAATTTAGGAAATTATTTTGAACTCTATAGGTTCACAGGTATGCGTGAGTTACCATGATTATACTTACAACCTTGATTAATTAATGTTACGAGAATTGTTGTGCTATTGTGAAATGCTAAAATAATCCTACGGGATGCAAAGGTAAGTTACTTTGTTGACTAGAATTATTGAATTGTTATGGTATGATTATATTTACGTTATCTACTCATCATTACTGCACCCCGGTGATAGTACTCGCCCCAGGGCCAGGGCCAGGGCCAATCCTTCACGTGTATGTTCACATCCATATCGTTGGCTCGCCTTGGATCCAAGTAGGTGCTAGTCCTATCGTACAAATTGCATCAAGCAATTCCGACTCATATGTGACTGCGCTTCGACGCCAGCCTTCACGTTTACCTATTAAATTACTTGGGCCCTACCCAAGGTTACTATATACTTACTTTGGAGTACGCAACACTCAAGTGCGTAGTTAAAAAAAAATCCTTTGTTCAGTTTTATTATTAGTACAACTACTTTAACCAATGGCGAAGCCAGAAATCGTCAGGGGGAGGGGAGAAACTTAAAAAGGTAAAATATCTCAAAAATGTAGACAACCAAATTGTAGTAGACAATGTTAACGTTGTTCATAATTTATCAATACAAACCAATGTTTTAAAAGACACTAGACATTGGCCGGACGGCGGGCTGGAACATAGTCTAGGCTTAAGCGGATTTACGTAAATTTATTATATATCATATAAATGAGTACATATTGCACTTAATAAATGTACTACATTCTATAAATAAACATTGAACCATACTTATGTTATTTTTAAAAAAGAAAAGGATAACAATATGTTTACATGTTATTTGGGAGGTTTTTTTTATTAACAAACAATATTATTTATCTTAAGGGGGAATTAGCTAAACTTCTTATTGGGCTAGCCATAATAAAATGGTTCAGATTCGCTTTTGAATCTAACACCTGCTATTTGGGAGTTTTAGGTAAGTATCTTTATATGGAATACAATTGAGAAAGAGGAAGATGGTGGAATAGAGAAAATGATGAGGAAATTAAAACGTTAAAATAATAATAAAAAAAAGATAATACAAACAAAAAGTCAGCAAAATAGAAGATGGTGGAGTTAAAACCAAAATGTGGCGAGCCCAAACTGAAAAGGAAAAGAGGGGATACGAGTGATGATGACTGGTCCCCGTTTAAATAATTTATTTTTTCTTTAACTCAATAACAGAAGGACGTCGTCGTACTAAAGGAAGGATTTTTTTAATTTTCAAGCAGGACCAAAACGCCTTCGTTTTCTGGCATGGTTTTTCTAAAAAGAATTACAACCTTGCGCGCAGCAGTAGGGAAAACCCAGAAACATACAGCATTTCATCATTTCCGGGGGGACCAGAGGGGCGAAACCATCGCTCCAATGCTAGATTTCTGGCAAGGGGAGGGGTGGACGCCCTTTCTTGCACCTCTGTAGCTTCGCCCTTGACTTTAACCTTATGTTGTTATATATATGTATTTTCGACGGGACATTAGTACATATAAATATTTTTGACGTTTTGTTTTTGCGAAAACTATTATATTATAGTATTGTATTGAAGAAGAAGGAAAGTATGAGTTGGAGGCATGAAAAAGGAATTAATGCGCTCCGATCACGATGGAGCAGCATTTTCCCTTTTTGTACAACCGCTTTAACTTGATTTCTTTGTCACGTACATATATATTTTATTCTTCCTATCTTTGAATTTTGTGTAACAAATGATTTTAAATTTCGGCTACGAAATTTTCTAAAGAGGGGTAGATTGTGACGATGCGTCCCTACTTTTCACTGGAATTCTTTTTCCACTAGTGTGTTTTGACGATTTTACCCTTTTTGGACAAAAGTGGAATCTGACGCCGACGTTGTTTTTGACTGTTAATTCTTTTTCCTGGTTTCATACTTAAGTAGTACTCGTCGTTATGAACGCATAAGCATGAATTAGACCTGAATCATATCTGTAACGAAGAAGTTACGCTCTGTTAAAGTACAAGATCACGAGAACTTTTGTACACACATGGACAAATTAACAGTGTTGGTAACACTGTAAGGAAGCAGATTTTGTACATTAAAAATTGTACAAAATCTAAAATCAAATTCTTCCTTTGCTTGGTGGATCTGTGTCCCCTCTTCCTCACACAAACAACCAATCATCTCCTTGAATTCCACCTCACCACCCAATCAATTACTTTCCCTCTTTTTGGTACCAACCAATCAGACTTCACTTTCACACTTCACACCCAATCAAATTTTAGAAAAATCAAACTAGCACCCTCTCTCTTGTCTCATTCTCCCCAAAGGCACTCTCTCACTCTCTCACTCTGTAACTCTCTCAAATAAACACCAAACCCTATGAACGTGACCTGAAAATCATACCATTGAACTCATCTCGACCCCACGAACACAACCATGCAACCAGTTTCAAGAATGGTTGAGTTTTGACTTACCAACTCAGAAGTTTCGATTCGGTGAGTTTTGGGTTGACAATTTTCAGACCAAGTCACGACGTTTTATGACTCGGGAAAGCTCCTACTCAACTCCCTAAGGGTCCTGGTCAAGGTTTAAGGAAGAGTTGACTTGAAACAACCTGGTTTCAAGGAGTCGAGTTTTTGGCAAAACATTTTGAGGCATTTTCAGGCCATTTTCCGTCCATTTTTTGGACTTCCAAGAGGTATAATTTTGTTCTATTCTTCATAAGCATCATTTCCATATGAATTTCATAAAAAATGGTTGAGAAATGAGCAAGTTATGAATCTTCGAAATTTTACCCAGAAATCGGTGAAAAATTCCAGATTCTAGCGTAACCAGACGACAACCAGCGATTCTCACTAGAGAAGACAACGGAATATTCTGTCAAAGTTGACAGAATATTCTAACGATGTCTGGTAACGCCGTTAAACTCTGTTAATTATTTAACGGAATATTCTGTCAAATTGACGGAATATTCTTGACGAACGTCAGGGTCTGGCCTGTGCGTGGTGGTGCATATGGTCGTGCCTTATTAGGCGCGTCCGGCCTTCGATTGGCTTTCTGTCAGTTTGTGTAGGTCCGTGACGTCGAGTAGATTGATTTTGTATATTCAAACCCTATGTTTGAGCAAACTACAGAGGTTTTATTTAAGTTTCTGTTTAAGTATTATTAAACTAAGTTAATTAGTAATTTCACATATAGGGGAAACGTATCCCGAGGACATACGGGGTCAAGCAAGGCTTAGAGGCTTCATTTCGACTGTGTAACTATGAGTGGGTCATTTCTTTTTATAAGTATACGCATACTTGGTAGTTTCCAGTTATACTTTAAAAAGAATTTACTACATATGGCCTGCTTATACTAAAATTACATGAAGTAGTGAACTGACTGAACTTAGGGAATTATTCTGCGCCCTATAGGTTCACAGGTATGCACGAGATACCATGATATTATATTTATAGCTGTGATTATTACTATGTTGATTAGAGTTATCGAATCTTTGTGGCATGATTATATTTATGTTATATGCTCATCATTGTTGCACCCCGGTGTTAATACTCACCCTAGGCCAGGGCCAGTCCTTCACCTATATGTTCACATCCACACTATTCGCTCGCCTTGGATCCAAGTAGGTGCCAGTCATGTCGTACAGATTGCACTAGGAAATTTTGACTTGTATGTGACCCTGTTTCAGCGTCAACCTTCACGTGATCGTAGTACTAGAGTACATTGATTACACCCAGTTCTGTCGTACAAGTCGCATTAGGCGACTCCGACTCGTGTGCTAGCATTGATTGATGAGCAATCAGTTCAGTTGTACAGGTTGCATTAGGCAACTTCGACTTGTGTGCTAGTAGATTGTTAAGCATTCTTTATGTTATGTTTACATAATGCGAGATTATGGGATTACGGTCACCTTGTGCTTACTTACGATAGCTGCATTTTATTGATTTTCTTAAGACTTTGCAAGCTACGGTAAGTATTTTCTTATTATACGTAGTACGAATATTTTGGAAACTATACTTGATTTTACGGCGAAGGGTTATATCGGTTTTGAAAAGGTTTTTACAAAACACTATATTTTGACCCACTCAATTTTGTTTTTCGCCCCTCCAGGTTTAGTATCTATCCTTACGTGTAAGCAAGGACTCTGGAAAAATCACTGTAAATGGTTATCTTCAATGGTATAACCTTCACCCTACTTTACTGTATTGTTTTTATGCTCTGACATCATGTGTGAATTGGGTTAAATCCCGCTCACTCGCACACTCTTATGATTAGACACTTTTAGGTTTTAATTTATTCACATTCTTTTTCCACTACACTACACTTTATGGCTTCGTCACCCTCCAGGTGTTGGCCAACACAACTCGATTCGAAGTCCAAGTGGACATTTCAAGTCGGGGTGTGTTCATAAAAAATGGTTGAGAAATGAGCAAGTTATGAAGCTTTGAAATTTTACCTAGAAACCAGCGAAAATTTCCAAATTTAGGTGAAACAAGACGACGGCAACCGACGAGGCTCGTCGGAGAAGACGACGAAATATTCTGTCAAAGTTGATGGAATATTCTAATGGCGTCAGGTAACGCCGTTAACTTCCGTTAGTATTTAACGGAATATTCCTGACGAACGTCAAGGTTTGGCCTGCGCATGGTGGTGTGTATGGCTATGCCCTAGTTGGCTCATCCGGCCTCCGATTAGCTTTCTGTCAATTTGTGTAGGTCCGTGACGTCGAGTAGATCGATTTCATATAAACCCTATGTTTGAGTAATCTATGGAGGTTTTATTTAAGTTTCCATTTATGTGTTATTAAACTAAGTTAATTAGTAATTTCACACATAGGGGAAATGTATCCCAAGGATGTACGGGGTCAAGCAAGGCTCGGAGGCTTCATTTTGACTGCGTAACTGTGAGCTAGTCATTTCTTTTTATAAGTATACGCATACTTGCTAGTTTCTAGTTAAACCTTGCAAAGAATTTACTACATATGCCTTGCTTAGACTAAAATTACATGAAGTAGTGAAATGACTGAACCTAGGGAATTATTCTACGTCCTATAGGTTCACAGGTATGCACGAGATACCATGATATTATATTTACAGCTGTGATAGTTACTATGTTGATTAAAGTTATTGAATCTTTGTGGCACGATTTTACTTATGTCATCTGCTCATCATTGTTGCACCGCGATGTTAGTAATCCACCCAAGGTCAGGGCCATCCTTTCACGTGTATGTTCACATCCGCACCGTTCACTCGCCTTGGATCCAAGTTAAGTGCCAGTCTTGTCGTACATATTGCATTAGGCAATTCCAGCTCGTATATGACCGTGCTTCGGCGCCAGCCTTCACGTGATTGTAGTACTAGAGCGCATTTATTACACCCAGTCTTGTCGTATAGGTTGGATTAGGCAACTCCGACTCATGTGTCAGTATGTGTCGATGAGCATTTGTTATGTTATGTTTACTTATTACGAGGTTATGTGAAATTGGTCCCCTTGTGCTTATTTGTGATAGCTGTGCCTTATTGATTTCTTGAGACTTTGCAGGCTACGGTAAGTATTTTCTTACTATATATAGTATGTATATATTTTGGAAACTATACTTGATTTTACGGCGAGAGGTTATAATGTTTAAAAAAGATCTTTTACAAAACGTTATTTTTTGACCCACTCAACTTTTTTTTTCACCCCTCCAGGTTTAGTAGCTAGGATTTTGTGTAAACAAGGACTCTAGCAAGACCTCAGTAGATGGTTATCTTCAGTGGTATAACCTTCACCCTAATTATTGTACTGTTCTTATGCTCTACCATAACATGTGAAATGGGTTTAATCCCGCTCACCCGCGCACTCTTTTGATTAGGCATTTTTAGATTTTAAATTTATTCGTATTTTTCCACTACACTACACTTTATGGCTTCGTCACCCTCCGGATGTCGGCCAACACAATTCGATTCGGAGTCCAAGTGGACATTCCGGATCGAGGTGTGTCATCTCTATCGTTACTATTCTCAGATGGATGATGGAACACGCCCATGTGGGCATGTCAGCCAGACTAATGAGCTTAACGGAAGAGGATCCTCGCTGGATTGGTGGATCCTCTTTGTGATGATCCCGGGGATCCTCTTTGTGATGATCCCGGGGATCCTCCCACCATAACTGTTCATCGTGCATCGTGCAGTCAGAAATCATTGTAATTTTTTTATTTAAAATTGAATATAAACAGTACCTGACAAAAACTGACCGCACAATACACGATGAACGATTATAATGGGAGGATTCCCGGGATCCTCTTTCGAGCTTAACAGCCCTTGGATTAAATCCAATCGTTGATATCTCTATTATCAAATCAAAGGGTATAAAAAAAAAATTAACGGCTCAAATTTAAATTTAATGATTAAAATTTTTAAACTTAATATTCACCTAATTTAGTGATTTTTTTAATGATTATCGAAATTCAAATATTTTTAAGTTAAAAGTGTTCATAAAAATAAATTAGGATAATCTACATATTAAAAAAAAAAAAACTTAAAAAAAAAACTACATTTATTTTTTTAATAATTTTGGACTAAAAAATTTAACCCAGAAATATTGGAGCAGAAAAACTATTCGTAAATTAAAGCCTAAACGTTTTATGTTAAAAAATTTAAGTTTTATTCAAAAAATTGAAGATGGTTTAATAAATTGTAATTTCATTCTCACAAATGTATTTTTTTTAGGTTACTTTTCGTTTTTTAATCCAAATTTTAGGTTACTCTCTTATTTAACTTCGGTATCGCTGTCCTGATCCCCTAACTGATCATGTTTTTCTTTCTAAAAGAGCGTTTTTTTTATGCAATTTCTTTTCCATTTTCTTTTCCCACGATGCTTCATTTCCCACAGAATATACCCAAACTCTATTACTGTAGCTGCCAATAGCCCTCCCCTAGCCTTTATCACAACCTGCTGCTAATGTACAGCCTGTCCATCCTGCATCTGCTATCGCTGCCCCGCATGCTGCTGCCACTAGTTTATTACAACACAAACCCACTACCAAACCCTAGTCAGCAATAGAAATTTTATACTATAAAAGAGTGAGAGGTGAGAGGAGAGAGGAGCAGAAAGACAGAGAGAGAGAGAGTTCGTAGAGAGGTGAGGAGCAGAGAGAGAGAGGGAGGGATGGATTTCTGGGTGTGTTCATCTCTCGTGTGCAAAATGGGTTTCCACTGTGAGTGCAAGTTTTCGGTGTTCTTCGAAGCTCAAGGCTGCAGATCTTCTCAGGTTCATTCGTTTTTTTCTCTGATTGTTTATGTCTAAGTGAGAAAATTTCTGGGTTTCGCATATATTTTCTTGATGTATTAAAATCCAATGCCGTATGTGAGTAGTTAAAGATTGAAACAATACAAGGCCAAAGCCTTTCTTTCTGTATCAAAGCTTGAAAATTTGAAGATTTGTTGATCTTTCTGGGTTTTGCTACATTTCATAAGGCCAAAGTCGAAGTGTAGTGTCGTTCCGAAGTTTGTTTGAAGGAATTGTTGAGAAATTTCTTGGTGTGTAAAACTTTTTCTTGGTGTTTAACAATATCTGAGTAAGGGTATTGAAATCAGTTAATGTAGATGGCTTTTATAGTTGATTGCTGGTGGGGAATAGTAGAGGGACGTGCTCCACAGTAGAATAATTGGAATGGATACAAGAGGCTCTTTCAGATGGTGTGTGAGCTTAAGCTAAAGGGATATGTCTGTTATATACAAATAGGTTTTTTCAAATGCAGAAGCTTAATTTTTCCTCTCAGTGAGCATATAAACAACATATGTGGTTAATTGTTTTGCCATCTTTGTGGTCATTTTTATTCTTTCCATGTATGTTTTTGGTAGCAATTTAACAACTGATTGTAGAAACTTTTGTCTTTGTATGTTGATGCTTCTTAATAGTGGTGGTGCCGTGCATGTTCTTGGTTAAATTAATAGAGTACATCCGTAATTTGGAATAGTTCTTTTCTAAATTGTCAGGAATTTTTTCAGTCGAGGAGATTGTTGGATACTTCTGCTAATTGGATGATTTGAATCAATTGAAACGATAGCCAATGATTAGGGGTATCTTTTGGTAGGATTACGAGGACTTTGTTGCGGATGAGATTCAAATTGAACCTTTCAACTTGAAGGAGGAGAGGGAAGAAGGTTATTTTGATGCAGATGGAAAGTTTATTGAATATGCCATCAAAAATGAAGTCAAGGTAATCATGTTTATCAGTTGGCGATGAGATTTAAATTGATGGGGTTTCGAAATTACTAATTTTGCTATAATAGGATTAATACAAATTAACTAAAAATGTGTCAACGTAATTTTGACCTCCAGGTCAAATGGTGGTAGAGCATATTATCGGTGCCTTAAGGAATGCATCATGGGAATTCGAACTAAGGTTGGGGATTCCAAATATTTGTTTGCTTTTTACTATACTAGCCCCTTGGGGTAGATAATTACAGTACTTAGCAACAGTTGAAACAATTGCACTAGTTTGCTTCTTAAAAATTAAATTAAAAACTTTACGCAAGGGTGTAACTGGTGAGGCTAACAAAAGTTGAATAGATCAAGTGTTTGTCCTTGATGGATTTGGGCTTTGCAAACAAATGTGAATAGACACATGATTTAAGTGGTCCACCCTTCAAAATTGGGTTACATCCACTGAATTTCTTTTATAAATTGAGAATAAGGTTACAAATAGCGCTCGGCTAGAATAGTACAATTTTTATCTCAATTCGTCCAGCCCATTATAAAGAGTACTTGTCCTTCTCACATAGGCCTTCCCGGGAAACCTTTAGGTTCAAATCTGTCACTTCCTTAGCATTTAATGTGCCAAATCTACAGATTAGACCTACTAGTTGTCCCTTCATTCTTTGGCCAACACGTGGCAATAAGGGGACATTGGAGCAAGTCCACTTGTGTCCTTTTTTGGGATAATGTGGTTGAGCCCCTTGCTTAGCTTGGAGTTAGTGGGAACTTGTACCCGAGTGTTCTACCTGTCAGCCTTTATGTCCCTTCGTAGGCCTCTATTCTAGCTACCATGTTGTTTAAGATTGATGTTTAACTAGGCTTGCCCCTTTTATTCTTGGGACCTCATACCTTAAAGCTGTCAGTGGTCAACTTGCCTTTTGGTGCTCGAAAGGCTCTTTACGGAGAAGCGCTCGACTTGATTGTTGACAAGACACTCGGAGACCAATCCATGGGCCCCCTTGAAGTACTCGGCTTCACCTTTCTATACTCATTGGGCCTTAACTTTAGTGTTCCTTTAGGCCTGTGTGTTCTTTGACCTTGACAGGGTCGGAAAAGGCCCTACATTAAATAGAGGGGAAATAGGAGGGTTTGAACACAAGACACAGTAAGTTGAAAATGAATTCCCAAACCACCAGGGGCAATCCACCATTGGATTTTTCTTAAGAAAAACTAATGAAATGAGCTTGAAAACTTTGAGTTTTAATCAAAATGACAAAAAAGTGTTGTAAGTGAATAGTACTAGGAGTATTTCATTAAAACCTGAAGACTAAATAGAATATCATTATAAAGAGATTTTACCGTAATAGTAATTTGCTATAACTACCAAGGTATGCAAGAGTGATTCGTAAATGACATCTTTCAAGTAGTCTTGCAAATCTCTTTCACGTGTTTTTATAATCCTTATATGGTGTATTTTTAATCTCTCGAATACCTAGTTTTGCAAATCTCTTTGAATGAGGGAAATAGTTTTGGACTTAGCAATCAAAAGATCCCTTCGCGTCAACCCACATATGACCGTAATCCTCCAGAGTAGGTGTCATCTTGTCGCCATCAGTTAACCTGGTACTGGGTAGCATGTCCAGTGAGACAATATCCTGTCTTCCATATCAGAGGCCTTGTCCTTTACCTCATTTGACCCCTGCAGCACAGTTGTCTTTTGCGTTTGGTTACTTCGTTTCTCCCTAAACCTAGATTTTTACCCATGAGAGGCAGGTTAATATTAAACAAGGCCGGAATACTTAATCGAAAACATTGGATTCAATAGCAAGATTTGATATTGGACTGGATTAAGTATGACACATTGGATCTCAGAGACGGAAAAACTTGGTAGAAATGTTCATAAACTAAAATCATAATATTGAGTAGCAGAGTAATAAACAATTTTGATCAGTGTGATCGTTTGGGTTGGCTTTGAAGAGCATTGGCGTATTGAGTGGCTTGAAAAATCACTGGGAGTTTGAATCGTAGAGATTAAACTTTTGATGAAGGTCCTGAGCATAAATGGCACTTCTATTTATAGATGAAGGTAAATCGACCTATTGACTATGGCATTTCGTGGTCGGTCTTATCATGACGGTCTTGAACGAACATTTAATTGGATTTTTTTTTATACATAAAACCGAAAGAAAAAAAAAAGAATCACATACGGTGTGCTTAGAGATAGGATCTCTAACCGCATGCCAAGTAATTTATACAGCGTTACTAAGTTAAGCAGAGAGAAATATTAAAATAGAGAAAAAAAAAAGAAATACAAAAACAAAGTTGATAGAAAGAATAAAGACAGATTAAAAATCTAGTAGTCTTCATTCATCAAAATATTTCTTCTCGCATCTTCGAACTCCTTTGCAAAACAAGTCAGAACAGAATGACAACAAAGTCACAACATTGTCTCACCCAGGTTTTAAAGATTTTCCACCTTTTATCTACATGAGCAGGAAAAAATTAGCTCATACAATAAAATAAAGAGTTTTAACTGTGCATGCAAGCTCAAGGCTGCAGATCTTCTCAGGTTCATTCGTTCTTTTCTCTGGTTGTTTATGTCTATCAGGTGTTTGATTAAATGCCTAAGTGAGAAGATTTATGGATTTCTCATATGTTTTCTTGATGTATTAAAGGCCGATGCCATATATGAGTGGTTAAAGATTGAAAGAATATAAGGTCGAAGATTTGTTGATTTTCTGCATTTCAAAGGCCGAAGTTGCAAGGAACATTTGAAGATTTGTTGATCTTTCTGGGTTTTTCTACATTTCATACGGTCGAAGCCGAAGTGTAGTGTCGTTCCGAAGTTTGTTTGAAGAAATTGTTGAGAAATTTCTTGGTGTGTAAAACATTTTCTTGGTGTTTAACAATTTCTGAGTGAGAGTTCTAAGTTATAGATGTCGATCCCGGTTTCCTTTTGGCTTTGATTGCGTTCTTTTTCGCTATGACAATTGATCCAAAACATTTTGGTAGGAAGATCAATTCGTCAGATGTCTCCTACATGATAGAACTCGTGTCTTTTGTGCTGAAGTCAATAGGAGTAGAGTTTATGTTCTTCATGTTGCTCGTATTTGCGGTTCAGATGGAGTATCCACTCCTGCTTGGTTTGGCATTGTTCGTGGGCAAAGCCATGTACTGGGTGTCTCAGTATGAGACATTACCCAAGTATCTATACTACATCGTGTTTGGGTAATGTCTCATACTGAGACACCCAGTACATGGCTTTGCCCACGAACAATGCCAAACCAAGCAGGAGTGGATACTCCATCTGAACCGCAAATACGAGCAACATGAAGAACATAAACTCTACTCCTATTGACTTCAGCACGAAAGGCACGAGTTCTATCATGTAGGAGACATCTGACGAATTGATCTTCCTACCAAAATGTTTTGGATCAATTGTCATAGCGAAAAAGAACGCAATCAAAGCCAAAAGGAAACCGGGATCGACATCTATAGCTTAGAACTCTCACTCAGATATTGTTAAACACCAAGAAAATGTTTTACACACCAAGAAATTTCTCAACAATTTCTTCAAACAAACTTCGGAACGACACTACACTTCGGCTTCGGCCTTATGAAATGTAGAAAAACCCAGAAAGATCAACAAATCTTCAAATGTTCCTTGCAACTTCGGCCTTTGAAATGCAGAAAATCAACAAATCTTCAAGCTTTGATACAGAAAGAAGGGCTTCGGCCTTATATTCTTTCAATCTTTAACTACTCATATATGGCATCGGCCTTTAATACATTAAGAAAATATATGAGAAATCCATAAATCTTCTCACTTAGGCATTTAATCAAACACCTGATAGACATAAACAACCAGAGAAAAGAACGAATGAACCTGAGAAGATCTGCAGCCTTGAGCTTGCATGCACAGTTAAAACTCTTTATTTTATTTTATGAGCTAATTTTTTCCTGCTCACGTAGATAAAAGGTGGAAAATCTTTAAAACCTGGGTGAGACAATGTTGTGACTTTGTTGTCAATCTGTTCTGACTTGTTTTGCAAAGGAGTTCGAAGATGCGAGAAGAAATATTTTGATGAATAAAGACTACTAGATTTTTAATCTGTCTTTATTCTTTCTATCAACTTTGTTTTTGTGTTTTTTTTTTTTCCTCTCTATCTTAACACTTAACTTACTAGTGCTGTATAAATTACTTGGCAGGCGGTTAGAGATCCTATCTCTAAGCACACCGTATGTGATTTTTTTTTTCTTTCGGTTTTATGTATAAAAAAAAATCCAATTAAATGTTCGTTCAAGACCGTCATGGTAAGATTGACCACGAAATGCCGTAGTCAATAGGTCGATTTACCTTCATCTATAAATAGAATTGTCATTTATGCTCAGGACCTTCATCAAAAGTTTAATCTCTACGATTCAAACTCACAGTGATTTTTCAAGCCACTCAATACGCCAATGCTCTTCAAAGCCAACCCAAACAATCACACTGATCAAAATTGTTTATTACTCTGCTACTCAATATTATGATTTTAGTTTATGAACATTTCTACCAAGGTTTTCCGTCTCTGAGATCCAATGTGTCCTACTTAATCCAGTCCAATATCAAATCTTGCTATTGAATCCAATGTTTTCGATTAAGTATTCTGGCCTTGTTTAATATTATCCTGCCTCTCATGGGTAAAAATCTAGGTTTAGGGAGAAACGAAGTAACCAAACGCAAAAGACAATTGTGCTGCAAGGGTCAAATGAGGTAGAGGACAAGGCCTCTGATATGGAAGACAGGATATTGTCTCATTGGACATGCTGCCCAGTACCAGGTTAACTGATGGCGACAAGAGGACACCTACTCTGGAGGATTACGGTCATATGTGGGTTGACGCGAAAGGATCTTTTGATTGCTAAGTCCAAAACTATTTCCCTCATTCAAAGAGATGGAATATAAGTCACACAATATGGATTGTTTTGACCCATTGAACGTTCTTCTTGGGATCTCCAATCACAAAGATTGGATTTCCTCCCTAGGTGACTTCCAATCACAAAAAATTCTTGATCCATTCAGCCTCTATACATGCAGTATCAAGAGCTATGAATTCAGATTCCATTGTACTATTGGAAATTATGGTTTGTTTCTTAGATCCCAAGATACAACTGCTTCTCCCAATAAAAAATACATATCCTGAAGTAGATTTCACTTTGAAGCTATTTGTGATCCAATTTGCATCATTGTACCCTTCTACTGCATAAGGAAATCCTTTATAGTTTATAGAATAATCCAAAGTTCCTCTTAGATACTTAAACACTCGCCTTAAAGCATTCCAATGTCCTTTACTTGGATTATGAGTGTATCTACTTAGCCTTCCCATCGCATAAGATATATCGGGTCTAGTTTTATTCGCTATATACATCAAAGACCCAATCATCTGAGAATACTGGAGTTGACACACGGGTTCACCATTATTTTTAAGTAAGCACACACTTGGTTCATATGGTATCGAGACAGGATTGCAATTGAAAAAAAATTGAACTTCTTAAGCATTTTCTCAATTGAACTAGCTTGGTTTATAATAAAACCTACTCGTGTTCTTTCTACTTTCATTCCCAAAATAATATTGGCTTCTCCTAGATCTTTCATATCAAACCTCCTTGATAGATAAGACTTAACACTTTTCACAATTTCAAGACTTGTTCCAAATAATAATATATCAACAACGTAAAGACATAAAATAACACATGGTCCATTGCATTCCTTATAGTAGACACACTTTTCATGATCATTAATTTCAAAATCATATTCTAAAATGACTTTATCAAACTTCTCATGCCATTGCTTTGGAGCTTGCTTGAGTCCATATAACGACTTAACCAACTTACACACTCTATGTTCTTGGCCTTTCACTATAAATCATTCGGGTTACTCCATGTAAATTTCTTCATCTAAGTCTCCATTCAAAAATGATGTTTTAACATCCATTTGATGAACTACTAAATTGTGTATAGAAACTAACGCTATAAGGATCCTAATTGTGGTAAGTGTCATAGGAGAGTAAGTGTCAAAATAATCAATTCCTTTATTTTGAGTGAATCTCTTGGCAACTAGCCTAGCTTTGTACTTGCCTATACTTTCATCAAGCTTCAGTTTCTTCCTAAATACCTACTTACAACCAATTGGTGTAGTACCCGATGGTAAATCCATTAACTCCCAAGTGTTGTTTTGCAAAATAGACTCAACTTCACTACTTATAGCTTCTTTCCAAAATGGAGCATCGACAAAGATCATGGCTTCTTTATATGTTGTTGGATCACCTTCAATTAAAAAGGTATAAAAATCATCACCAAAGTTCTTCTCCACTCTAGGTCTCTTACTCCTCCTAAGTTCTGTTGAAGGCTCTTCTTCATTTGTAACTTGATGGCTAATACTTGTGGAAGCTTTGTCAGTATTAGTGCATGATCTATCTGCCACTTGCCTTTGCATTCTAGTATTGAAAGGAAATATGTCTTCAAAATATGTTGCATCCTTAGACTCCAATATAGTATTATTCAAAATTTCATTTATCTCAGAGTTGATGACCAGAAATCTATTGGCATTGCTATTATGAGCATAACCTAAAAAAACAGTATCCATAGTTTTAGGTCTTATCTTCTTTCTCTTAGGTTCTGGGATTGCAGCTTTAGCCAAACACCCCCAAACTTTCAAGACTTAAAGATTTGGAGTTCTCTTTTTCCAAATTTCATATGGAGTAGTAGTGTTGTCTTTAATGATTACTCTATTTAATATAAAACATGCAGTCAAAATTGTTTCCCCCCACAAATTTTCAGGTAATCCAGAACTCAAAAGCATTGCGTTCACCATGTCCAATAAGGTCCTATTCTTCTTTTTTGCAATTCCATTAGATTGAGGAGAATAGGGTGTTGTTACTTCATGTATAATACCATGCTCTTCACAGAAAACACTAAGATCAGTTAGAGTGTACTCACCACCTGTATCAGACCTAAGTCTCTTTATCCTTTTCTCTAATTGATTTTCCACTTCTGACTTGTAAATCTTAAATATAACAAATACTTCATCCTTAGTCTTTATCAAATAAATATAACTATACTTCGAACAATCATCTATAAATGTGACCAAATACTTATTACCAACTCTAGTAGGTGATATATTTGAGTCACAAACATCACTATGTATAAGCTCTAAAATTTGGGTATTCCTTTCAACGGACTTAAAAGGTTTCTTGGGTTGCTTTGCTTGTACATAAATTTCACACTTGTGCTTGATATTCATGTTTGACTTGGAGACCAGGTTTAAATCCATCATTTTCTTAATTTTGAACAAGTTTACATGTCCCAACCGTCCAGGACAAACATTACTAGATTCAACATTGAGAACTTTTGGAAGAGTATTGCACTCGGAAGAAACTTAAATAATCCTTCACTGATAAAACCTTTTCCAATAAATACACTATTCTTGGTTATTACAACCTTATTTGATTCCATTACAACTTTATAGCCTTGCTTTACTAAACATGATCCAATAATTAAATTTCTTCTAATATCAGGTACATGTTGCACGTCCTTCAAAGTTAAGACCTTTCCAGATGTCATCTTCAATTCTATGACTCTAATTCCAAGCACTTGAGACATTGAGTCATTCCCTAAAGTTACACGTCCGCCACCAGATTCCTAAAAGGTTTTGAAACATTCACGATCAAAACAGACATGTATATTAGCTTCAGAATCTACCCACCAATCTTTATTTTCATAATAAAATTGACAAAGGAATCATACTTAAAATGTTTTTGAGAAGATTGTTGCTCCATCAGCATATTCAATTGGGCTTTTGGACCATTATGATTTGACTTAGACTTGTTCTCCTCAATCTTCTTGTAGAAGCAATCCTTGGCCATATGGTTGGTCCTTCCGCAAACAAAGCACACCCCCTTCTCTCTCCCTTGATCCTTAGTCTTCTGGAAGTTCTTATTTTGGTTGGGTGATTTGAAATTCTTCTTATTATTTTTGGTGAACTTGTTTTTTTGTTTTTGCCAATTTTGTTGGTGTCATTTTCAACTAAGTGCACAGTTGTTTGATTTTCGGTTTCCTTCTTTTGGCTTCACCTATGTGTCTCTTCGACCCTTATTGAATTCATGACTTGAACCAAAGTAAGTTCTCCTTGTTTATGCCTTAGGGTTCTAGCAAGTCATTCCAAGATTGAGACAATTTATCAATAAGGCAGGAGACTTTAAAATCCTCATTGAACTTTGTTCCTTTCTTTTCAACTCTTCTTAATTGCTCCTGATACTCATGTATTTGTTCCCTCACAGACTTGTTATCAACCATCTCATAATCATTAAAGTTTGAGACCGTGAACCTATCCATCCCAGTATCTACAATTCCATATTCCGTTTCTAAAGTTTCCCAAAGTTTTTGGCGATGGATGTAGTACCATGATACTGATTAGAAAGGGCACTTAAGATTATGTTGTGACAATGGTATTATATTAGTTCAGGAGTTAGTTTAGAAGATGACTCTTTAGAAGAGCAATCTTTGTTTGATTGAGTTTCTTCAAGTGCAGATACAAGTCCTAAGACAGTTAACCAATATTTTACTTGTTTTTGCCACCCACAGAAATTATAGCCACTATATTTTTCAGGCTGACCCTATTGGCTTCTTCTAGACTTGCCATTTGTTATGTAATATTGACCAATAATAAGTGAGAGAGAGAAATAAGATTGCTATAACACTGTAGAAATTAAAACAAGTTTGTCACTCAAAAGTTTCAACAAATATAGAATGAACTATACTAGTGTATAATATTCTTAGATCAATTAATAGTGATAATTACAAACATATTTGATTAAAGCACCAAAGAGAAATTAAAATATCAATATGCAATCATGAAATAGTAAACAATTAACTAGAAAACTCAATTAATTCTACTTATACTATATAGGATCAATCCCAGCGAATAAATGACAGATAAGCAGTATTAAAGTGCTTTGGTACTGAATAAAATATGCAGAGAATCAAAGATGCAATGAAGGCAATATTAGAAACGCACTTCTTTACAACTATATTAGTAATTCAAGAACAAAATAATTACTGACAGGAGTAAAAAGGTTCAACTGCTATTTAGATGCAATCAACGAAAGGCATGGTTAGCCTTTCCCAGAAAATTCAACAACAGGAAAACTACAATTATTGGGGCTTTCAAAGCACTGTGAAAACAGATTGTAAAATTTTGCAATTATATTATCACACTCATACAGCTTTAGACTGTGAAATATATTGCAGAAATATACCAACTATTTATATAATCAAATATATTAAATTAAATTTATATCACTATTAGACTTACGAAAAATTAAATTTGGAAAAATGAATAAGAATATCTGGCCTGTGAACCGAAGAGAGGCGCTATGTCGCTGCCCTAAAGTCGTAGACGCCTCCCTACGTACAGGTTATGTCAGTGCCTACAACTCCAAGATACAATCCAAAGCCTCACAAAGTGTCTGATCCATTATGTACGTATGGTGCGGCAGGCATACGATACTGTTATTCAACATAATGGTTTGGCATGTGAACGGACGAAGAAGCAATAAATGTGGAAAGGAATAGAATGATTTTATAATTGAAGGAATGAACCGATAATCAAAGGGACCTGAACATCTGCATTGAAACTGCACAATGCTTGACATTTCTGAGCTTCTGTCTAATCTTGTTTGATGTGACATAAATAGTAATTGGAGAAGCCATGAACAATTGATTGCCTGACTTTGCAGGTGGTTTGTGGGAAGCTAGCAGGAGCTGTTGCGTGCTTGCTTGATGAAATTGGGAGGTTCAAAAAGAGAACTAAATTTTGATGTGAAGATATTAAGGCCTGCAAATGTGCATGAGGCTATAGCCCTTGCAGTTCAGCTTGAAAATAAGTTCAGTGAGCTCAAATTAGGTAACTAGAGAATTATAGCGCAAGCAAGACCCCAAACAGTTGTGCCTTACATTACTACTCCACCAGCCAATAGATTTGGTAACTTATCAGTGAAGAAACTTAGTCCAGAATAAATTGTTATAAAGAGGGAATGAGGTGACTGCTGGTTTTATATGGAAAAATGGAGTAGGGATCACAAATGTGGTTAGAAGCAATTACTAATGCTTGATTTAGTTGACAATGATGAAGAGTCTGGAGAGGTAGCTACTGAATTGTAGCCTGAACTCCAAACCATGGAGCTTAAAGAATGTGCATTCTATTGCACCAACTCAAAACAACAATCTCAAACAATGAAGGTTGAGGGGTTAATTGGTAAACACACAGTGAGAATTTTGTTGGATTCAGGGAGCATTCACGGCTTCATTTATTCTAGGTTGACAAAACAAATGGGATGACACTTGCAGCATACTCAACCATTCAATGTGATGATTGCTGATAGAGGCAAATTGAGAAGTCAAGGGTGTCTCAAGAGGGCAGCTCTAGAAATTGGAGGGTTACCATTGTGCACATGATCTCTATGCATTGCCTCTTGGGGATTGGGACGTGGCCATAGGGGTTGATTGGTCATCTACTGTCAATCCAGTCCTCTGGAATTTCCAACTTTTGACCATGAAATTCCGGAAAGACAGTGTCACTTACAAGCTTTCTAACAAACCTTCAACTCCACCACCCCTCCAAGAAGTGTTATCTCAGCAGTTAGACAAGGAATTATGTACTTCTAACTTAAGAATGTTTCTGTATTCTTTGGAGAATGAGAAATTTGAAGCATTTGAGTTAGATCCAATACAACTTCAAGAACTGCAGAAAGTGAGGGGAAATTTTGAGGAGTTGTTTGTGTTGCCTACTGCACTATCTCAATTGAGATCTCAAGACCGCAAAATACCATTGATTGATGATTTGTTAGACCAAGTCATAGCCCCTTCTCCTTCCTTGTGCTATTGGTGAAGAAGAAAGAGGGCACTTGGAGACTCTGCATGGATTACATGGAGCTAAGTTCTATCACCATCAAAGATACGTTTCCCATACCTTTGATTGATGATTTGTTAGATGAACTTTTTGGAGCTCAGTATTTCCCTAAATTGGATTTAAGATCAGAATATCATCAAATTAGGATGTATTCTGATGACATTGAGAAAACTGCTTTTGGAATACATGAGGGTCATTATGAGTTTTTGGTTATGCCATTTGGGTTGACCAACCATTTGGGTTAACCTATGCACCAGCTACATTTCAAAACCTCATGAATGACATATTTAAGCCTTACCTCATACAACTCATTTTGGTGTTCTTTGGTGATATTAATCGACAACAAATCATGGGCAAACCACTTGGTTCATCTAGGCATTAAGATTCTGAAGAATCATCAATTGTTCATCAAGAAACAAAAATGCTCATTTAGTCAGAGCAAGGTAGAATACCTTGGTCATATTGTTTCTAGAGTGGGTGTAGCTGCTGACCCCTCTAAATTGCAAGCAATTGTGGATTGGCCAATACACACTACTGTGAAGGGTCTGAGAGGGTTTTTGACTCTCTGGGTATTACAGGAAGTTTATTCTTGGGTATGGCAAGATATGTTAGCCATTTTATCAACTCACAAAGAAAGAAGGGTTTCTTTGGTCACCTAGTGCCCAAGATGCTTTTAGTCAATTGAAACAAGTGATGAGATCTCCAAATAAGGTAAACCTATTGCCTTCTCCAGCCAATCATTAGGTCCTAGAAACGAAGCATTATCCACTTATGAGAGAGAGTTTATTGCAAATGTGCAGGCAGTGAAAAATGGTAGAATTATTTGTGAAAAGAATAGACCACCACAACCTTATGTACTTTCTCAGTAATAGGGCTTATACTCCATTGGCCCCACAACAAAAAGGAGAGAGAAAGAACAAGAAAATTGAAATAAAAAGCACCAAGATTTTAACCACAAAAATGCATATACATATATTTATATATATACACAAATGAATATGTATATGAATTAGAGTTTGCAAAAGCTATAGCAAAAGAAGCTGATACCCAAATTAATTTCCCTTTTACGCCTGGGGAGAGGGAGAGAGAGAAGAGTGGCAAAGCAAAAAAGCGAAAAAAATTGAAAAAAAAAAAAAGAATGATGACTCAGGCTCTTCTAAAATGGAGGAGTGGTGTTGGTTGGTTGGGTTAAATTCATTTTATCTCGTTTTTTATAAGAAAATAAATCAGGGATTTCAGGACGTCCCTTTTTTATCTCATTTTTAAATTTCTTAGATATTTTTTAAAAATATAATTGTTACAGTGGGAGACTACTGCGGCAACTGCTTCAAATACAGTTTCTTTCTTTCTGCACGTTCTATTTTCTTTCCTCCACTTTCTCTCCTTGCCACGTTTTTATCATGTCCTTACTTTTTTACTTTTTATTATTTTTACAACCTGTAATAAAAGGGGCAATTTTGAGATATTAAATGTTTCACCGGTTCCAGCACTTCTTCTCCTTTTTATTTTTTTTCCTTTTTTTTCTTCTAATAAAAAGAATTTTAGATTTATGTTTTTTTTTTTACAAAATTGCCCTTGTTTTGATGTATCAAATTCAGTTTTAGTTTTAGATTTTTTTTTGTTTAAGGGGCTTTATAGTCCTTTTCTTTTTGTGAAGCCTTGAGACACCAAACTCTCTTTCTGGCTTTCTAATATTAAAAATGAACTGTATTGTTGTTGACTAGAATAACTCGTAGGAAACTAAGTCTGTTTGATAGATTTGCGCTTGGTTAACTAACGAATCTGTACTTAGTTGACTAGTCAATCCAGCCTACTTTAATTCATAATTGTTTTGTCATTGTTGTTTGCATAATGGACAGATATGTGAATGTGTTCCATTTTGTGATTTTTTGTTGTCAGACAAATCTAGGTAGACTCTAACTAGCTAGACGTACTAGTCAATTAAGTTTAGTTCTTGCAACTATACTTTCTGTCATTGAAAAACTTGTAACTAATTAGGTAGCTCATTTGACTAGTTTACTGTGCAAAGTTAAAATTTTTATTAGTAGGATATTCCGCCTAATACCAATTTCAATTGGTATCAGAGCTCTGCTCTTGGTATACAGAGAGTAATCTCTGAGAGTTACTGGTATTGAGCAGGCATCTCACCATTGATTGTGATCGTGTTACTGGCTCTTATAACTCACATCCGTTCTGTGTTGGAACAGACTATGCTGCAGAGAGTGAGAAGTTCACCGACAAGCCCTCTTTATTCCATCGTTTCATAAATACATTCTAACATGCTCAAACGATTACACATACAATATGGCAGCTACCAGACAATCACAAGACATAAAACCTTGTAGGATGGATGTTATACCCATTATTCCGTAATCTCTGCTATCTAACAGCATTTAGTTGCAGAATATAAAGATGACATACACTGATCAGATTGTAATGATAAAACTGCCTACTGCAAAAACTCTCTCGGGTCGGTGACGTAACCAGTCAAAGCTGACGCAGCAGCCGTATAGGGGGAAGCGAGATATATCTGGCCTTCCTTGTGACCCATTCGACCTGGGAAGTTCCTGTTTGTTGTCGAGACGCATACCTGCAAAGACAAGATGGTTAACAATCTACCAGTATTTATTTTCAATACAATTGAAATTAAAACCAAGATGTTCTCCTTGCAACAAGGTTATCTGCAAATTGGGTTATGAACCCCAAAGGCAGGGAAGTCAGTCCCAATTCTATCGAAGACGACATAGTGAAATGCAACAATGCGTGACGTCCAGCTGCCCCAAGACAGGAGAGCACAATAGATCCTTATGAATGTGTTGCAGAAAGGATGCACTCGCCTGAGGTTCATTTAAGCGTGCATGCGTGTCTTTCGGACCACCCATTTAAGCACCGCAAGTGGGACTTGCAGGTGCGTCACATCCAGCTTCCTCAAAAATCTGGGAGCAAGTCTTGCCACCAGACCCTGGAACTGGCAGACTATACACGTCCATCCAAACCCGCAGATTTCAGAATATACAATAAACAAGATTTCATTTATCATGCCTTTCATAAAATTTCTTGATAAATTTATATATACAGATGTTGTCACCGAAGCACTTAATTCTGTAGCTTGACAAACGTTTTGGGTAGCAGGCACAAGAAATGTGGGAACTTTGACCTTTTTCCCCTGCAGCAAAGGAATTAAATCTTGAAGCTTAAACCAAGAAAAGAGAATTTCCAAAAAAAACATTCAGATGTCAATTGAAGTCAGCATTACAGAATATGTAAACAATATCCGAAGTCAGCATCTGTAAACAATATCCCAATACTCATGTGACAAAGATTTGACTCCTTACAGATGCTAGAAAAACTCTGGCTGCAGCCATAAAATCCTCCGTTTTTCTACCAGTACAAGAACCGATATATACTCTGTCAATTTTCACATCTTTGCATTCTCTTGCTAAAGCACGATTATCTGGAGAAGGAGGCTGGAATACAATTCTTTTTATGAATTAACCATGGAAGAGAGGCAAAATTACAAATCATTGAATATCTACAAGGGAGATTAAACTATAAGAGACCAATCTATGTGCTGCTCACCTTTGCCACCAATGGCTCCAATTTTGAGATATCAAATCTGTACTCTTTAAGAAATCTAAATGCACACAAAACAAACTCATTAATACAAACGAATTCCAAAAAGCTAAATCTCACAAATCTTAAGTTAGTCAACAGAAGGAATAAAAGAATATGCATATTATAAAAAGGAATATAAAAGAATATGCATATTCAAATCCTAGGTATGCTTAACATCCAATTCTCTTACATCTGCTGTAGATTTACAAATGATGATAAGGTAGTCCGTGACAACCTGAACTAAACTACATAAGATGATGACCACATGGTACTTTAAATGTGACAGTTCTACTAGTATATTTTAAAAAAGATGAAGATAGAATGATGTCTCATCCACTAACATAACATTGTCAAAATTCAAATGCACCATCAGTGCGTCAAAAGTCCCTCAAAACCATAGGAAATACTATTTTAAATATATCGCATTAAAACGTTATTAAATCTAATAGGAACATAAGAGTCTAGAGTGGATGTCCACGTTGAAAGCAAAATACATGCTTCAGAGTTCAAACGTTATAAACTGGATCATGAAATGGTCTAATAAAATGTGGATAATCAGTAGCATTAATTACCTTGCTTTAGCATCACTGTAAACAGGTTCATAGGGAACAGACGTCTTATCCTGCAGTTCAACATTAAACATTATATAGCCTGTGCTACACAACACAAATGTATGTGAGATTCAAAAAGAACAAATTTGTGACAGCCACCCACCAAAAAATAAAAAATAAAAAAATAAAAAATAAAAAACGTGAAAATGTTGTGCTCCCAACTCCATTTTACTGACTCTAAAGGAGGGGAAAGAGAGGGAGAGAGAGCCATCGTAACATTGAAGATTTGTAGCACTAACCTCAAGGTAATTAAATGTAGTGCTATCAGCAGGAACAATACCATTTTTACCTCCAGCCTCAACAACCATGTTGCATAATGTCATTCGTTCTTCCATCTGTCCAGCACAGGTTTGTGAAAGAGTAATTAACAGATACAACCAGATGAATGGTATGATCATACATACAGTAAAATTCACTTACAGATAAGCTTTCAACAGTGCTGCCAACAAATTCCATAGCTTTATATGTTCCACCAGCAACAGTTATTTCACCAATAATTTGCCAGATGAAATTCATTTATCAAGGAGACAACAAGCCTGGATGTGTTATATATTAAACAAATAAAATCATATGATCAGTCTAACTTTTATAATTTTAACTTCTTTGTATATGCAGACTGAGTGAAAAAAAAAATGCTTTGAGAACAGTTAAACTTACTTGCAGAATCAAATCTTTGGCAAGCAAATAGTCGGGCATTTCACCATCCATCACAAATCTCAATGTTGGTGGCACCTGCAATTTTAGAAGGAAATCAGAAAAGTACGAAAACACAATAAAATTCACAGAAATTACTGCAAACAATTATAACATTAAAGTATGAGATAAAGCAGTACTGCAGAAATTGTGAATCAACAGATACAACAACCTGGATCACTCATAGCTCATATTGGAAAGAGAAACACATTTAGCTTATCAAAAAGCATAATTCTCCCTTTTCGGTTCTCTACATGGAGTACTTTCCTGTTTTCTGAGTTTTTAACAATGTCCAATGATTTGTTTTCAGACATTCAGACCTCAGATTGAGTGAGGCTGCAACATGTACCCTTCTTGATATTGCCTTCATGATCCCAATGAACAATATCAAATAATACAGTAAAGTTATGGCTTTTATAAAGTCTAACCCGTAGCTTCAAAAATCAAAGGGAAACCAAATGAAAACCCCACCTCCTAGTATTAGAACATAATATAAGATGAAAACATCTCAACTTGGGCATGCAGACGTGGTACTTGTGCTTAATAAAACTTGAGTGTCACATGCAAATGGTACTAGAGCCAGTTGTTTCATATGGCATGTATCTAAACACCTCACGCAACACTTGCTTCCAGGACATATACAACAATCTATAACTGTATAAATCAATCTAAATCAACCATTTACTAAAATCCTTTCAAGTGCACAATATCAAAGTTTCATGAACTCATCATGCCTGCCAGTGCACTTTCGAAAACCTTTAGCAGTTGCCTTGTCACGTCAACAAAACCTCAACTATTCCAGTCCGCAGTCTACACGCCAAACAGCACAAATCGTTTGAACTGAACTGCTCCTTCCCAGTTTTGCATTCCATAATTTTCATAAGAAAATGTCAAAATAATTCAATATTAAAAAAATTATAATTACAATTAAAAATCATAACATATTTTTCAATAATATCAAAATATCCAAACACTTGATTACTCGCAAGGCCAACCCTGTAATTTTTGGGCCCGAGTCAAGCTTCTGGGCGGGGGCCTTTGAGTTTTTAAGTCCTTCGATGTGTCATATATATATATATATATATATATATATATATATATATATATTTTTTTTTTTTTCTTCATGTTTTAAAAGCAAATACAATAAAAGAGAAAGAGTTTATAAGACATTTATGAAACAAGGAGTCCTGTGTCAAATAAAATAATTTGATGAGGACAAGTTGGCCGTATCAAAAAAAAATAAAACATCAAACAAAAATTTAATCAACATGTAAACTTATAATTGCATCAAAACATCCCACAATCAAGTTTTCTTCCTATCCTTTTTCAATAGATAACATAACTAAGTCACTCAATCTCTACCGAATACAATATACTATTTGACCAATTTCAAATAAAATTAATTTCATAGTTTGAAAATTAGATTATCTGAAGTTGTATTCTTCTAAACTGTATGAGATAGTTAATAGGTTGCTTTCTTAAAAATTTTGTGTAATTTTTATTTTTGTTAAATGATGAAGGACTAAAACGGATAGGAAAAAGAAAAAGAAATTAAAGAGAAAGAAAGGCATTTGCTTGGATTGAATTCCTGCCAAGTAGTCAAACCAATTTTTAATTCATTTCACCAACACAGTAACAGTTCAATTTTGAAATATTTTTTATTTTCTATTATTTATTAACCTACAACCTAAGGTAAACGAATTTCAGGGCTAGGCAGTCGCCACTCTCGGCTATCCTTAGGGCCTGCCCTGATTACTCAGGCCGATGGAGCAAATCGAGTACATAGACATAGACAAAATTATTTCAATGGGATCTTATATTAATTTTCCAAAATTTTTGGTTGTGCTTGCTTTTCTTATCTTCGTCGTTATAAGACCATCTCCAACTCTTAGAATAAGTCTCAAAATTTGCCTTCTATACCCCATTTCACTCCAACCCTTGGCTCAAAATTTAGTTTTGGGTTAAAACTCAAATTTTGACAAATTCGGACCAGAATTTGAGTTTGGGTTACTAAGTTGGCCCACTTGTGCGCGTGGACTCGACGCGCAGGCCCTTCATGCAGCCACGCTTCAACGTGTGAGCTTGCTTTATGCTTCGACAAATGGAGAAATTTTTCAAGGTACCCGATACTAGACTTGGCATTATAGACCTGACCCATTAACCTGAATCGACCCACTCGTTAAAACTAGTATTTGGGTGAGTGCTTAGTGGGTCATGTCGTTAACGGGTGAGCTCTTTAATCACCCGTTAAATAACGGGTCATTTTTAGTCAACCTGCCAAACCTGTTAGCCACCCGTTAACACTTGTTATTGGCGGCTTTTGAGTAAATTCAATAGACATAACCAAAAAAACCCTCGTTGACTCTCGCCGTCTCACACTCTCACACGCTCTCCAACCATTCTCTGGTTCTCCTTGCTTCTGGCTCCTCTCGCACTCTCGCTTTCTATTTTCTCTTCAATCTTGTATGACTCATGGCTTCTTCTAGTTTCTTCTGTTTCTCCGCCATTTTAAGTTAAGTCGTGAGCTCTGCCTTTTTACTGTACTTTTTCTGCTCTTATTTCTTCATATTTTTTCTTACATAAAGATGGTTTGATTGGCTTTTCGAGCATCAATAATTTTGATTTTTTGAATTAAAATGTGTAATTTAACAATAACTGTCTGGTTGTCTTTCAATTGTTCACGTGACCACTATTTTGATGAAAATATTGGTTTTTTTAGGATTTTAAGTATGATGATTGATTTTTCCGTGCAAAATTATGTGTATTGATTAATATATTGATGCTTAGCTAATAGTTAATGAGGGTTTATTGTGGCAGGCTCTTGTTCTTTGAATGTCATGATTTTTTATCATATTTTGTGTTTTTATGAATTGGGTTTAATTCTGTATGTGAAATTTTAATCTTGGTTAGGGGTTTTGGTTCTTAAAAGTTGCTTCCTGGGATTGAAAGTCCTTTGTTTAAATTTTTTTATTTTATTTATTTATTATTTATTTTTATTACTTGTATGTTAACTGATATGATTTTCATTTACATGTGAATTTGTGATCTGACCAGGTGGGTATTGAATCCTGAAAGGCACTGATCAGAACTAGAGTTGATCTCATGAGTTGTTGAGAAGACACCAAAGTTGCAAAATCCATCTTCCCCAACCAAAATCCTGCATTCCACCTATATAGTTCATCTCATGAGTTCCTTTTGTAAGGGTTTATAATATTTGTAGTGACTACCCTCTGTAAGGTTTGATTATATTTATATGGTCAATGCATTTGGGTACTTCTAAAATGTGTTGGAACCTCCTGCTTGAAATCTTGATTGAAATATGTATAATTTGTATTGGAATGCAAAAGCCCAAAAAAAGAAAAAAAAAGTTGTTATTAAGTGGTGAAATGGGTAACTCACTAACTTAATGTGTTGAATTTGAGTGACTTGTTAACTTAACGGTTAGGATTAAGGTGACTTGTTAGCTTAACGAGTCTAGTGAATGTTGGGAATAACCCAAGAATTAAGATTTTAACCCTAAATCACAATATGATATATAGAACAAGAAGACTTACCCATCTAAGCCAACGTGGTTGTCAAAAGAACTCTTCTACTCACTCAAGCCCTTTATGCTCTTATGGTGAGAGAATCCTAGACTTAGAACCGATGCTTTGTGAGTAGGGAATCCCTTTTATTTATTGATGACTGGCATCCAACTTCCATCTATCATGGGTGAGTTGGTTATCGTCTCATATCATCACAACTTGGAAGTTATTGAGTAGTGGAGGAACGGTTTGTATTCAAAGCACATTGGATGTATTTCCTCAATTATAGGATGTTGGTTTTACACATATTCAAACTCTAATGATTTGCATTACCAACATATTACTTCTCCTTTATCTACTAGTTGAGTCCACATAGGATTCTTACTTTGAAATCTGATCCAAACCTAATAAATAATTCCGTTTACAGGCCAGTACACTAGTTGAGCTGGTGTTCTCGGCAAATAAATGCGTGACACATAACAAAAAAATTCAAGCTAACTTATTTTATCAATGCAATTCATAATTTCCCCTAAAAGTGAAAGAGAATTTGGAAAAAAACCACCCCCCCACCAAAAATTGACAGCAACCAATCACCCAGCCGCCACGAACTCACGGCAAGACAACGACCCCTCCATTGATGGCGATAATTACAACCTCTGATCAAAGTGCAGGGGTGGCCGACGACAATTTATAGTGCCTTTCTCCGATGTAAGGGAGGTTAGAACGAAAAATAGGAAGGTAGAAGGAGATAGAAAGAAAAATGAAAGGGGAAGGGAGAGATGGGTGGGCATGGGGCGGAGGTCAGAGGCTCCGATGGGAATTTGAATCAGTTTATTTAATTAACTTTTTGTTCAAATTTATTTTCTGAAAATTAGAATTAAATGGGAAGATTGTTTGCAACGTGTCAAAACAGAGGCTAGGTGTCTAATATAAGCTACGTGTTAGGTGTTCATATGTTGGGAACACTAGCTATGGTACCGGGTACGCCAAAATATTAATGCAGAGAGATTAAATTTGTAGACTAAATTTTGTAAACTAAATAATATGGAAGTTGATGATTGTATTATTACTTAAACATTGATGAATGTACTCATTTCCTATTGGTGACATATTTAGTCTGTAAATTTACATTACAAATTTAATCTCTCTTATGACGACCTATCCCTAATTTTCATTGGAATTTCTTTTTCCGTTGGTGTGTTTTGACAATTTTACCCTTTTTGGACAAAAGTGGAATCTGACGTGGACATTGTTTTCAACTGTTATTTCCTTTTCCTGGTTTCGTACTTAAGTAGTATTCGTTGTTACAAATGCATGAGCATAAGTTAGACCCGAATCATATTTGTAACGAAAAAGCTACGCTCTGTTAAACTACATGACCACGAGTACTTTTGTACACGCGCGTACAAATTAACAGTGTCAGAAACATTGTAAGGAAGTAGATTTTGTACATTAAAAATTGTTCAAAATCTGAAATCAAATTCTTCCTTTATTTGGTGAATCCGTGTCCCATCTCCCTCGCACAAAACAACCAATCATCTCCTTGATTTCCTCCTCACCACCCAATCAATTGCTTTCCCTCATTTGAAAGCAACCAATCAGACTTTATTACCATGATTTACACCAACCAATCAGAAAACTCAACATTCTCTCTCTTTTCTCTCTCTCCTTGAAGCACTTTTTCACCCTCTCACTCTGCGACTCTCTCAAACGAGCATTAAACCCTACAAACGTGACCTGAAAACCATACCATTGAACTCATCTCGACCCCACGAACACAACCATGCAACCAGTTTCAAGAGTGGTTGAGTTTTGACTCACCAACTCGGAAGCTCTGACTCGGTGAGTTTTGAGTTGACGATTTTCATATCGAGTCACGGTGTTTTAGGACTCGGGGAAGCTCCTACTCAACTCCCTAAGGGTCTTAGTCAAGGTTTGAGGAAGAGTTGACATGAAACAACTCGATTTCAAGGAGTCAAGTTTTTTGCCGAACCTTTCGAGGCATTTTCAAGCCACTTCCCATTCATTTTTGGACTTCCAAGAGGTACAATCTTGTTCTACTCTTCATAAGATTCTTAACTTGCTCATTTCTCAACCATTTTTGATGAAATTTATATGGAAATGAAGCTTATGAAGAGTATAACAAGATTGTACCTCTTGGAAGTCCAAAAAATGGACAGGAAATGGCCTAAAAATGCCTCAAAAGGTTCGGCCAAAAACTTGACTCCTTGAAACCGGGTTGTTTCACGTCAACTCTTCCTCAAACCTTGACTAGGACCCTTAGGGAGTTGAGTAGGAGCTTTCCCGAGTCCTAAAACGCCGTGACTCGGTCTGAAAATCGTCAACCCAAAACTCATCGAGTTGGAGCTTCCGAGTTGGTGTGTCAAAACTCAACCATTCTTGAAACTGGTTGCATGGTTGTGTTTGTGGGGTTGAGATAAGTTCAATGGTATGGTTTTTAGATCACGTTTGTAGGGTTTGGTGTTTGTTTGAATGAGTTGCACAATGAGAAAGTGCCTTCGGGGAGAGAGAAAGAAGAGAAAGAGAGTGCTGAGTTTTCTGATTGGTTGGTGCAAATGATGGTGATGAAATCTGATTGGTTGCTTTCAAAGGAGGGAAAGCAATTGATTGGGTGGTGAGGAGGAAATCAAGGAGATGATTGGTTGTTTGTGTGAGGGAGAGGGGACATGGAAGAATTTGATTTTAGATTTTGTACAATTTTTAATGTACAAAATATTTTTCCTTACGGTGTTTCTGACACTGTTAATTTGTACGTGCGTGTACAAAAGTACTCGTGGTCATGTACTTTAACGGAGTGTAACTTTTTCGTTACAGATCCGATTCGGGTCTAACTTGCACTTACGCGTTTGTAATGACGAGTACTACTTAAATACGAAACCAGGAAAAAGAAATAACAGCCAAAAACAACGTCCATGTTAGATTCCACTTTTGTCCAAAAAGGGTAAAATTGTAAAAACACACCAACGGAAAAAAAAATCCAGTGAAAAGTAGGGACCGGTCGTCACAGCTTACCGCCTTAAGAAAATTTTGTCCTCGAAATTTAAAATAATTCGTTACACAAAATTCGAAAATAGGGAGGATAAAATATATGTATGTAACGAAGAAATTAAGTCAGAGTGGTTGTACAAAAAGGGAAAATGTCGCTCCGTCACGATCGGAGTGCATTAATTCTTTTTTCATGCCTCCAACTTATTCTTTCCTTCTTCTTTAGTACAATACTATAATATAATAGTTTTCACAAACCAAAACATCGAAAATATTTATATGTACTAACATCCCTTCGAAAATACATATATATAACAACAAAAGGTTAAAGTAGTTATACTGATTTTAAAAATGAACATAGGATTTTTCAACTACGCACTCGAGTGTTGCGTATTTCGAAGTAAGTATATAGTAACCTTGGGTCGGGCCTATGTAATTTAATAGGTAAATACAACAAATACATAAATAAGTACTAACGTAAAAGAATCTACCTATTTACTTGCTTAACTAATCCAACGAATAAGTCATTGATATTACGATTTGCAACCCGCGATATCGACAACTCACTGTTGTCATGATAAGTAAGTAAATAACTCCCGAGGGAGCAATATTACCATCATGCTCCCATTGGGAATTACACAAACAACTTCTGGTCAAGCCTCTACCGTGCTCATGCACTACCCCCTTGGGCAACAACAGCAATAAAACAATTATATATTGTGAACTCTCACAATTGAACACTTGTTCGTAAAACTCCTATGTCAAACAAGTGTTAAGTAAAGAATCTCCATACTACGTCTCAACAGTGTCACAACCAAGACCAAAAATAGTAGTCGTAGTTACAAGCAGTTCTAACAGAAATAAGTGTCTAATACGATAATGCTACCACTAAAGAGGAGATAAACGCAATATGCCATGAAGATCCAGATAAATCGTTCAGATTGGCTGTTAGTCTGAGGGAGAAATGTAGTTGGTGATGAAACTTACTACACGTGGCCTTCAAGAAGACATCTCCAAAACTTGGAAGTAAAACACTCATCACGATGAGATACCACAGTGACGTACCTGCCATGTAAGCAAACCATGTAGTCCGCAACTCCTTAGCAAGCAACTTCATAGTAAAGCTCTCTCGAACTTAGTGAGAAAGTAACTACGTCGAGAAGGCTAGAAGAATACTCGAGAATTTGAGGATCAAAACAAGTCCATCAAATCTAAAGTACTAGATAACTGGATTGGATGCATAACATCAAACTACAATAGTAGTTTTCGAGATATTCAATCACCACGGAAGATTCGTTCAATCGAGTATTTGTTAGGTGATTGAGAAATTAATGGTCACAACTACACTTCCACTGTCAACAGTGCTCTTAGACAATGCATCATTTTCAAGGCAATACGAAATGCAGTAGGGTAGACACGTACGGAAGGTTGACTGGAATGCCTTTCAGTACAGAGGGGTAAAAATGGGATTACCCGTCAAAGTAGGTATTGATCGAAATGTCAGAAGACCCAATAGGTTTCAAGACTGGGCAATTTTACCAAGAGGTGTAAAATGTTGTCCATTTGGACCAACGGAACACGAATTGACTCCTCAAGTCAATCAATGACTAAAATTACGTGAAGTAGTGAAATGACGAAATTTAGGAAATTATTTTGAACTCTATAGGTTCACAGGTATGCGTGAGTTACCATGATTATACTTACAACCTTGATTAATTAATGTTACGAGAATTGTTGTGCTATTGTGAAATGCTAAAATAATCCTACGGGATGCGAACGTAAGTTACTTTGTTGACTAGAATTATTGAATTGTTATGGTATGATTATATTTACGTTATCTGCCTATCATTACTGCACCACGGTGATAGTACTCGCCCCAAGGCCAGGGCCAGGGCCAATCCTTTAGGTGTATGTTCACATCCATACCGTTCGCTCGCCTTGGATCCAAGTAGGTGCTAGTCCTATCGTACAAATTGCATCAAGCAATTCCGACTCATATGTGACTGCGCTTCGACGCCAGCCTTCACGTTTACTTATTAAATTACTTGGGCCCTACCCAAGGTTACTATATACTTACTTTGGAGTACGCAACACTCAAGTGCGTAGTTTTAAAAAAAAAAAATCCTATATTCAGTTTTATTATTAGTACAACTACTTTAACCAGTGGCGAAGCCAGAAATCGTCAGGGGGAAGGGCGAAACTTAAAGAGGTAAAATATCTCAAAAATGTAGACAACCAAATCGGAGTAGACAATGTTAACGTTGTTCATAATTTATCAATACAAACCAAGGTTTTAAAAGACGCTAGACATTGGGCGGACGGCGGGCTGGAACATAGGCTAGGCTTAAGCGGATTTACATAAATTTATTATATATCATATAAATGAGTACATATTGCACTTAATAAATGTACTACATTCTATAAATAAACATTGAACCATACTTATGTTATTTTAAAAAAAAGAAAAGGATAACAATATGTTTACACGTTATTTGGGAGGTTTTTTTTATTAACAAACAATATTTTAATTTATCTTAAGGGGGAATTAGCTAAACATCTTATTGGGCTAGCCATAATTAAATGGTTCAGATTCGCTTTCGAATCTAACACCTGCTATTTGGGAGTTTTAGGTAAGTATCTTTATATGGAATACAATTGAGAAAGAGGAAGATGGTGGAATAGAGAAAATGATGAGGAAATTAAAACGTTAAAATAATTATAAAAAAAAAAAGATAATACAAACAAAAAGTCAGCAAAATATAAGATGGTGGAGTTAAAACCAAAATGTGGCGGGCCCAAACTAAAAAGGAAAAGAGGGGATACGAGTGATGACTGGTCCCCGTTTAAATAATTTATTTCTAGGGGGATTAGAGGGGCGAAATCATTTCATCATTTCTAGGGGGATTAGAGGGGCGAAATCATTTCATCATTTCCAGGGGGACCAGAGGGGCGAAACCATCGCTCCAATGCTAGATTTCCGGCAAGGGGAGGGGTGGACACCCCTCCTTGCACCACTGTAGGTTCGTCATTGACTTTAACCTTATGTTGTTATATATATGTATTCCCGTCAGTACATATAAATATTTTTGACGTTTTGTTTTTGCGAAAACTATTATATTATAGTATTGTATTGAAGAAGGAAAGTATGAGTTAGAGGCATGAAAAAGGAATTAATGCGCCCGATCACGACGGAGCAGCATTTTCCCTTTTTGTACAACCACTCTGACTTGATTTCTTTGTCACGTACATATATATTTTATTCATCCTATCTTTGAATTTTGTGTAACAAATGATTTTAAATTTCGGGTACGAAATTTTCTAAAGAGGGGTAGATTGTGACGACGCGTCCCTACTTTTCACTAGAATTCATTTTCCGCTAGTATGTTTTGACGATTTTACCCTTTTTGGACAAAAGTGGAATCTGATGCGAACGTTGTTTTCGACTGTTAATTCTTTTTCCTGGTTTCATACTTAAGTAGTACTCGTCGTTATGAACGCATGAGCATGAATTAGACCTAAATCAGATCCGTAACGAAGAAGTTACGCTCTGTTAAAGTACATGATCACGAGAACTTTTGTACACACATGTACAAATTAACAATGTTGGTAACACTGTAAGGAAGCAGATTTTGTACATTAAAAATTGTACAAAATCTTAAATCAAATTGTTCCTTTGCTTGGTGGATCCGTGTCCCCTCTCCCTCACACAAACAACCAATCATCTCCTTGAATTCCACCTCACCACCCAATCAATTACTTTCCCTCCTTTTGGAACCAACCAATCAAACTTCACTTTCACGCTTCACACCCAATCAAATTTCAGAAAAATCAAACTAGCACCCTCTCTCTTGTCTCGTTCTCCCCAAAGGCACTCTCTCACTCTCTCACTCTGTAACTCTCTCAAACAAACACCAAACCCTATGAACGTGACCTGAAAATCATACCATTGAACTCATCTCGACCCCACGAACACAACCATGCAACTAGTTTCAAGAATGGTTGAGTTTTGACTTACCAACTCGGAAGTTTCGATTCAGTGAGTTTTGGGTTGACAATTTTTAGATCGAGTCACAACGTTTTATGACTCGGGGAAGCTCCTACTCAACTCCCTAAGGATCCTGGTCAAGGTTTAAGGAAGAGTTGACTTGAAACAACCTGGTTTCAAGGAACGAGTTTTTGGCAAAACCTTTTAAGGCATTTTCAGGCCACTTCCCGTCCATTTTTTGGACTTCCAAGAGGTATAATTTTGTTCTATTCTTCATAAGCATCATTTCCATATGAATTTCATAAAAAATGGTTGAGAAATGAGCAAGTTATGAATCTTTGAAATTTTACCCAGAAATCGGTGAAAAATTCCAGATTCTAGCGTAACCAGACGACAACCAGCGATGCTCACTAGAGAAGACAACGGAATATTCTGTCAAAGTTGACAAATATTCTAACGATGTCTGGTAACGCCATTAAACTCTGTTAATTATTTAACGAAATATTCTGTCAAATTGACGGAATATTCTTGACGGACGTCAGGGTCTGGCCTATGCGTGGTGGTGCGTATGGCCGTGCCTTAGCAGGCGCGTCTGACGTTCAATTGGCTTTCTGTCAGTTTGTGTAGGTCCGTGACATCGAGTAAATCGATTTTGTATATTCAAACCATATGTTTAAGCAAACTACAGAGGTTTTATTTAAGTTTCTGTTTAAGTGTTATTAAACTAGGTTAATTAGTAATTTCACATATAGGTGAAATGTATCCCGAGGACATACGGGGTCAAGTAAGGCTTAGAGGCTTCGTTTCGACTGTGTAACTATGAGTGGGTCATTTCTTTTTATAAGTATACGCATACTTGCTAGTTTCCAGTTATACTTTAAAAAGAATTTACTACGTATGGCCTGCTTATACTAAAATTACATGAAGTAGTGAACTGACTGAACTTAGGGAATTATTCTGCGCCCTATAGGTTCACAGGTATGCACGAGATACTATGATATTATATTTACAGCTATGATTATTACTATGTTGATTAGAGTTATTGAATCTTTGTGGCATGATTATATTTATGTTATCTGCTCATCATTGTTGCACCCCGGTGTTAATACTCACCCTAGACCAGGGTCAGTCCTTCACCTGTATGTTCACATCCACACCATTCGCTCGCCTTGGATCCAAGTAGGTGCCAGTCCTGTCATACAAATTACACTAGGAAATTTTGACTTGTATATGACCATGTTTCAGCGTCAACCTTCACGTGATCGTAGTACTAGAGTACATTGATTACACCCAATTTTGTCGTACAGGTCGCATTAGGCGACTCCGACTCGTGTGCTAGCATTGATTGATGAGCAATCAGTTCAGTTGTACAGGTTGCATTAGGCAACTTCGACTTATGTGCTAGTAGATTGTTAAGCATTCTTTATGTTATGTTTACATATTGCGAGATTATGTGATTACGGTCACCTTGTGCTTACTTACGATAGCTGTATTTTATTGATTTTCTTGAGACTTTGCAAGCTACGTTAAGTATTTTCTTATTATACGTAGTACGAATATTTTGGAAACTATACTTGATTTTACGGCGAAAGGTTATATCGTTTTTGAAAAGGTTTTTACAAAACACTATTTTTTGACCCACTCAATTTTATTTTTCGCCCCTCCAGGTTTAGTAGCTATGCTTACGTGTAAGCAAGGACTCTGGAAAAATTGTTGTAGATGGTTATCTTCAATGGTATAACCTTCACCCTACTTTACTGTATTGTTTTTATGCTCTGACATCATGTGTGAATTGGGTTAAATCCCGCTCACCCGCACACTCTTATGATTAGGCACTTTTAGGTTTTAATTTATTCACATTCTTTTTCCACTACACTACATTTTATGGCTTCGTCACCCTCCAGGTGTCGGCCAACACAACTCGATTCGAAGTCCAAGTGGACATTTCAGGTCGGGGTGTGTTCATAAAAAATGGTTGAGAAATGAGCAAGTTATGAAGCTTTGAAATTTTACCCATAAACCAACGAAAATTTCCAAATTTAGGCGAAACAAGACGACGGCGACCGGCGAGGCTCGTCGGAGAAGACGACGGAATATTCTGTCAAAGTTGATGGAATATTCTAATGGCTTCAGGTAACGCCGTTAACTTCCGTTAGTATTTAACGGAATATTCCGTCAGACTAACGGAATATTCCTGACGAACGTCAAGGTTTGGCCTGCACATGGTGGTGCGTATGACTATGCCCTAGTCAGCTCATCCGGCCTCCAATTAGCTTTCTGACAATTTGTGTAGGTCCGTGACGTCGAGTAAATCGATTTCATATAAACCCTATGTTTGAGCAATCTATGGAGGTTTTATTTAAGTTTCCATTTATGTGTTATTAAACTAAGTTAATTAGTAATTTCACATATAGGGGAAATGTATCCCAAGGATGTACAAGGTCAAGCAAGGCTTGGAGGCTTCATTTCGACTGCTTAACTGTGAGCTAGTCATTTCTTTTTATAAGTATACGCATACTTGGTAGTTTCTAGTTATACCTTGAAAAGAATTTACTACATATGCCTTGCTTAGACTAAAATTACATGAAGTAGTGAAATGAATGAACCTAGGGAATTATTCTACATCCTATAGGTTCACAGGTATGCACGAGATACCATGATATTATATTTACGGCTGTTATAGTTACTATGTTGATTAGAGTTATTGAATCTTTGTGGCACAATTTTACTTATGTCATCTGCTCATCATTGTTGCACCCCGATGTTAGTAATCCACCCAAGGTCAGGGCCATCCTTTCATGCGTATGTTAACATTCGCACCGTTCACTCGCCTTGGATCTAAGTTAGGTGCCAGTCTTGTCGTACAGATTGCATTATGCAATTCTGGCTCGTATATGACCGTGCTTCGGCGCTAGCCTTCACATGATTGTAGTACTAGAGTGCATTTATTACACCCAGTCTTGTCGTATAGGTTGGATTAGGCAACTCCGACTCATGTGTCAGCATGTGTCGATGAGCATTTGTTTTGTTATGTTTACTTATTACGAGGTTATGTGAAATTTGTCCCCTTATGCTTATTTGTGATAGCTGTGCCTTATTGATTTCTTGAGACTTTGCAGGCTACGGTACGTATTTTCTTACTATATATAGTACGTATATATTTTGGAAACTATACTTGATTTTACGGCGAGAGGTTATAATGTTTAAAAAAGATATTTTACAAAACGTTATTTTTTGACCCACTCAACTTTTTTTTTCACCCCTCCAGGTTTAGTAGCTAGGATTTCGTGTAAATGAGGACTCTAGCAAGACCTCAGTAGATGGTTATCTTCAATGGTATAACCTTCACCCTAATTATTGTATTGTTCTTATGCTCTGCCATAACATGTGAAATGGGTTCAATCCCACTCACCCGCGCACTCTTTTGATTAGGCACTTTTAGGTTTTAAATTTATTCGTATTTTTCCACTACACTACACTTTATGACTTCGTCACCCTCCAGATGTCGGCCAGCACAATTCGATTCGGAGTCCAAGTGGACATTCCGGATCGGGGTGTGTCATCTCTATCGTTACTATTCTCAAATGGATGATGGAACACGCCCATGTGGGCATGTCAGCCAGACTAATGAGCTTAACGGAAGAGGATCCTCGCTGGATTGGCGGATCCTCTTTGTGATGATCCCGGGGATCCTCCCACCATAACTGTTCATCGTGCATCGTACAGTCAGAAATCATTGTAATTTTTTTATTTAAAATTGAATATAAACAGTACCTGACAAAAACTGACCGCACGATGCACGATGAACGGTTGTAATGGGAGGATTCCCGGGATCCTCACAAAGAGGATCCGGCGAGGATCCTCTTTCGAGCTTACACTACTACAATATATGCTATCACCGGCGGAGGACAAACCGACGAGAAATCAACTTTCTGTCGAAAATTTGGCACAAATCCGACATTACATAATGTAATGTCGCTTTTCAATAGCGACACTATTGCTAGGGTCGCAAAAGGGCTTCAGCGTCGCTTTTTGAGCTTAATCCGCCACTACATAGTGTCGCTTTAAAGCGACACTAACCCTAACGTCGGTTTAAAGCGACGCATATTTACACGTGGATCAGCTATTTAATAATAAAGTATGCAGTATACTGTCGCTTTAAAGCGACATTATATTAAAATGAAATAAATAAAATATTCCTTAAACCGACGTTAGATAACAATGAAATAAATAAAATATAAAAACTAGCGACGCATACTTACACGTGCATCAGCTATTTAATAATAAAGTATGCAGTATACTGTCGCTTTAAAGCGACATTATATTAAAATGAAATAAATAAAATATTCCTTAAACCGACGTTAGATAACAATTAAATAAATAAAATATAAAAACTAGTAACGGTCTTAACCGACACTATATTTGTTAATAATAATAAAAGTGGATGAACAACTGCATGCAATTTCAATTAATTCCAACCAAAAAAAATTATAAATTTTAAGATCAAAATAAACATTAATGAAAATAAATAACAAAAACAATAGTGCCAAACTGTACATTTCACATTTCACATAAAATCCAAAAAGTCGTCCGTCGTAACAAACATTAAATCCGACATTACAAACATAACATAAAAAAACAAAAATGAAAATAAATAACAAAAACAACAGTGCCAAACTGTACATTTCACATTTCACATAAAATCCAAAAAGTCGTCCGTCGTAACAAACATTAAATCCGACATTACAAACATAACATAAAAAAACAAAAAGATAGACCAATTATACTGTCGTATTTAACCGACAAGAAAAAGAACCAATTAAACTACCCAACCGAATCTGCGCCTGAACGTCGTCCAGATCCTTCTGCTTGAGAATCTTCTCCTTGAGATACTCCTCCTTGAGATCCTCCTTCTTGAGATCCTCCATCTGATCCAAAAATCCTCGACAAGTCCACATCAAATCCAACACCTGCAAGCATTCCAGAAAACCCCCCAACTGGAACTTCCGGAAAAGATCCACTAGGAGCAGCCATCTCAGGTCGATATACTGGCACTTGATAAGGCGGCTGCTGCATGTATGGCATGGGCGGCTGCTGCATGTATGGCATGGGCTGCGCAGGCATCGGATACACAGGATATAGAGGTTGCTGATTATTGCCAGCATACGGATATGCAGGGGAAGGCTGACTTTGGCCCGACTGTTGAGGAGGTTGACTGTGGCCTGATTGTTGGGTTCCCGGGCTATATGGTGGTTGTGGCTGAAATCTTTGAAAAAACCATGCAAACAACTGATTTTGCTTGTTCTCCAGGTCCGAAATCCGTTTATTATTATTTTCGTCTCTCATTTTCAACTCATTATTTTGAGTCATTAGCAACGCCATTGAACTCTTAGATGATCTCCTAGAGGAAATTGATGTAGAAGATGCAGAAGATGCATAAGACACCATATCAGGAGTCACACCATGACCGTATCCTCTGACTCTATTATACCTCTCAGGACCCATAGTATCAACATAAACTTGGGTCCTAAGATCTTCATTATCGTCTTGGCCCGACTCAATCAATGTTTGCAGGTTGCTCTCCATTGTTGACTTGCATTACAATTTTTAAAAACAAAAATTCAATCGTAAAACAGAAAAATAAGCTATAGATAATAAATACTAATAAAATCAAATACTAACACGAAAAAATCAATTACCCCTGTACGCTCCGATGTTTCATCAATCCATGATTTATCTTTTCGTGTATGACATTCACGAAAAAAGGTTACAGGATCTGCTTCTTTCCCATGCTTCTTCCGCTTTATCAAAAATAAAATTTCATACAAACAAATTAAGCAAACCTCATACTAAAAATAAATATAATTATTTAAAATTAATCATCTCTTGAAAATGTACAATCCATACATATTCTTCCCGCACTCTTGCAAAGGATTTTGTACCAGTAGTATGGTTCATTGATTTCAATCCCCGATTAATCTTATTTTTTCAGCAACCTCCTGAAAAAAAACGAACGAAAAAAGAAAAGATTATATTAGGCAACTTTAAAGTTATAACGAAATAAATCGTGTAGGGTTTACCTTTGTTTTGTCTCTATTCCAATATGCCAACAAATCATTCCACTGGGTAGGAATCACATCAGGAGGAGGCTCGCTGCGAACCTGTTCTGCTCTTTTAGTATAATACTTTTTTTTTAACTTATTTCTAAACTCTTTGTGCGCATGCTCCGCAATCTTAAGCGTCATATGACGGATCAAAGGCATTTTTACTATATCTGCATCTTCAAAAAAGATACTTCCCTACATACATAAAAACAAAAAACAAAAAAAATCACGCTAGTCAAATATTATTACAATCATTGACCTATTCTTCTATTTTCAACTAAAAATAAAAAGATCTATATATACCTTTATTCTATTCCAAAAAGCTTCCTTATCTTCTTCCGTAACCTTACGCCAATCTTTCTCCAACGGAAGATTTCTATAGTCCCTAACCTCCGCTGCTACATGTTTTGAAAAAGCACTAGCGTTATCACTAATGCATTTTCCGGACGAATCAAACGAACAAAGCTGTTTCGTCCATTTAGGAATTGAGGGTCCACGCCTCCGTTGAGATGTACCTTGTTAATACAAACACACAATTAAAAAGTAGGAAACAAATGTATATTTTCAGATTAGCAATAATAATCGTTCAAACACAACAAAAAAAAAAAAAAAACTGACACTCATAACAATTCAAAAAAGAACCAGCATCACCCTCGTCCTCTTCCAAATGAAGTTCCTCAGAACGTTGATCTTCACGGGAATTATCCATTGCAAAACTTAATGGAAGGAGAAGGAAGTGGGGGAAAGAGGAAGCTAGAAATGGGGGAAAGAGGAAGCCAGAAATGGGTGATAGAGAGGAGAGACAGAAGTGGAACACGGAAGTGAAGGGAGACAGAAATTAAATATGGATAACAACTTAGCGTCGAAATATGAATACATTACGTCGCTTAAAACCGACACAATCACTGACTAAACCTCCCCACACGTAACCTGACATAAAGCCTGCTATACTTGTCAGTGCAAGCCTATTGCGTCGCTTTAAACCGACGTTATCTTGCATAGCGTCGAAATAAGGGCCTACTGCGTCGTTTAAAACCGACGTTAGCTTGCATAGCGTCGAAATAAGCACAGGTTTGTGTCGCTTAAAACCGCCACTATATCTGATTCGACCTATATTATAGCCTGACATAGTTTTGACTGAAAGTCTGACATGTTTCAGTCATAAATGCCTTTGCGTCGAAATAAGGTCACATTGCGTCGGTTTTAACCTACGTTAGCCTGACAGGTTTTTAATAAGAGAAAGTTTGTGTCGAAATATGAAAACATTTGCTTCGAAATAAGAATCGTCTGACATTCAATTAGTCTCGAAAATGTATAATTTTGCCTCGATTAAAACCAGTCCAGGTTGACATGCCAATCAATTCAACCCATTCCAAGCAAAAAATACCGGGAAACCTCCCGCCGAACATAAAAATAAAATTTGTACTTCCCAAAAAAAAAGGAACAAATAAATAAATTTATTAAGTTATGTTATGTCATATAATATTTTAATAAATAATTAGACATGCCAATCAATTTACCCAAAATTTAAAAATAATTAGTTATGTTATGTCATATAATATTTTAATAAATAAATTTATTAAGTTGAATCAATTTTTTTTGCACTGTAATTGTTATTTTAATTTGTTGTTATTTTGATAATTTTTTGTTGTTATTTACTAGAATGGATTAGATGAACATAATTTGAGTTGTTATGAGAAAATGGAATGAATAATATTTATAAGCATTTATGTTAAATTAACAATATTAAATATAACCTAAACTTATAATATTTAGGAATATAAGAATATATTATGTTAAATTAATTTTTTTTGCACTCTAATTGTTATTTTAATTTGTTGTTATTTTGATACATTTGATAACATTTGGTTGTTATTTACTAGAATGGATTAAACACCATTGAACCCAAATCAAAGTTGGAAGTGTGGTGATATGTAGAGTTGCTCCACATCGGAAAGTTAATTACCCTAGAAAGCTTAGAAGAGTTGAGTCACTCTTTGTATTTTAAATTGAAGATCGAATTCATTCATTGTATTCATATAGGGTCAAGGAGTGTAGTTATAAAAAATCATCTAAATCGGAGTTAAAATAACCGTTAAATCGTGATTTTTCGTTTATAACCGTCGAAAAGCTTTGTCCCGTTACTTGATCTCTGAATGTTTTTTTTTTGTGATTTTTTGCTGATGTGATCTCCAAGCATATACAAACAATTTTGACGGTTTGGATCGTTGAAATTAGTTTTGGAGAATTCGTAAAACGATAGATTGGCTAACACTTAGAGTTTATTTATACTTTCATTAAGTATAACGTAAGATTTTGTGGTATCCACTTGTGTAAATATTTTAAATTGAAGATCGAATTCATTCATTGTATTCATATAGGGTCAAGGAGTGTAGTTATAAAAAATCATCTAAATCGGAGTTAAAATAACCGTTAAATCGTGATTTTTCGTTTATAACCGTCGAAAAGCTTTGTCCCGTTACTTGATCTCTGAATGTTTTTTTTTTGTGATTTTTTGCTGATGTGATCTCCAAGCATATACAAACAATTTTGACGGTTTGGATCGTTGAAATTAGTTTTGGAGAATTCGTAAAACGATAGATTGGCTAACACTTAGAGTTTATTTTTACTTTCATTAAGTATAACGTAAGATTTTGTGGTATCCACTTGTGTAAATATTTTAAATTGAAGATCGAATTCATTCATTGTATTCATATAGGGTCAAGGAGTGTAGTTATAAAAAAATCATCTAAATCGGAGTTAAAATAACCGTTAAATCGTGATTTTTCGTTTATAACCGTCGAAAAGCTTTGTCCCGTTACTTGATCTCTGAATGTTTTTTTTTTGTGATTTTTTGCTGATGTGATCTCCAAGCATATACAAACAATTTTGACGGTTTGGATCGTTGAAATTAGTTTTGGAGAATTCGTAAAACGATAGATTGGCTAACACTTAGAGTTTATAATTATTATAATTAGTATAAAACTACAAATAATAAAAAATAATTATATATAATTATTATTATTAGGGTGTAAAACATTCATTGCATTCGTATAGGGGTGTAAAACAGTTAAATTAATATATAATTATTATTGTTTTTAGGGGTTTTTTCACTTAAATGGGTGCTTTAGATTTTGGTCCTTACAATTCATTATTTCTAGATAAAAACCCATCTATCTTTAAAGATTCAGTTTAAGCCCAAATTTAAAATTTGCAAACATATAGGAACACTATTGACCTATTAATACAATTTATTTACACTCATGCCACTCATACTTTATGGTCCCTTTTCTAAATTCCTAAATTTATGCCAAATGAAAAGTAGTAGAAAAAGTGAAATAAAATGAAAAAAGTGTTTGCATTAACCGTATCTATGTCAAACTAGAAAAGTAGTTTTTTTTTTCGTGATATATTTTGTAGCAATTTTATCCATATTAAATGGTAGGTAAATTAGTTTGTTCCAATTATTTTTAAAAAAAAATACTACACCTATATTATATATTTTGAATCAAATAACATTCCTCTAACTTGTAGGTAAATTATTTTCTATGTATTGTTTTATATATTAGACATGTTTTGTTGTTGTATAAACATGAGTGGAACATAATATTGTTGATTTTATACATCAAACTGCATTTCTTTTGTTATAGGTAAATTATTTTCCATGTACAAGTACTTATGTTAGGCAAGTTTTGTTATTGGTACATACAATATTTTGTATCATTGTAAAGAAAGATGTTACATTACACCCATGGTATAATTGTTGTAGGTAAATTATTGGAACTTAATTTGTAGTTAGGTAATGAACATTTCAAAGAGTAGGTAGGTAAATTAATTTGTTCTAATTATATATACAAAAAATTACACTACACCTAGCTATATTTAATTTTTCCAATTATTAAAAAAATTTATACTACACCCAACCAAATAACATTTCTCTAACTTGTAGGTAAATTATTTTTCATGTATTGTTAGATATGTTAGGCACGTTTTATTGTTGTATAAACAGGGGTGTAACATAGTATTTTTAATACTATACATTGAACTACATTTCTTCTTAATATAGGTAAATTATTTCTTCTTTTTAATATACATTGAACTACATTTCTTCTTAATATACATCGAATTACACCCATGGTATAATTGTTCGTAGGTAAATTAATGTGCATGTAAATAATGAAATACAATGTTCTAATATATTAATAAAAAAAGGATAAATTCAAAAGTATGCAAGAGTAGGGTGAAAAATCTGAATCGAATAGTTTTATGAAAATTCAATACCTTTGTAAAAAATTAATATGCAATAAATTTTTAACATTAATGTCTTTTTTTTTTCTTGTTGCAAAATCATTTACTATTTCCTTACAATTAATTGTCTACATCAAGTATGTAATAGGGGTATTTTAGGCATGTGAAAAATGTAAAATGTGTGAATTAATATGAAGTTAATGAATTTGCTTATGTGGATCCTAGTCATTGGGTTTTCTTTGAGTAAAAAATTTATGTAGGGTTTTATATAAAAAAAATTAAGTTTGAAGGGCTAAAGTCATATTTTCACTTAAATTAATATATAATTATTAATATTTAGGCTATAAAACTGCAAATAATAAAAATAATTATATATAATTATTATTATTAGGGGTAATGCATATGATTGACAACAAGTATCTTGCGTCGAAATAGTCTCATATTGCGTCGAAATAGGCTAGGGTTGCGTCGGTTAAAACCGACGCCAAGTCTGACACACATGTCCTAAGCTTAACATTGCGTCGAAATAGGCTGGGGTTGCGTCGGTTAAAACCGACGCCAATTCTGACATACCTGAAAAATGCCGTCGGTTAAAAGCGACAGAATGTCAAGGAAAAAAAAAAAAAAACAGAAATATAATTTTATAATACGATATCATAGCATACAAAATAAAACAAAGTCTAATTAATACAAAAAATAATTAATATATTTATTCCCTGTCATCATCTGTTAGCTCTTCGTCGGTATTGGCATGATTAACGAACCCGGTAGGCAACGCTAATGATTCAAGAAAGGGAGTCTCTTCCACGCCAACCCTTGTATGAAAATTTTCATTATCAAGAATTCGATCATCCAAGTTCGGCGTGTCATAATCATCAATAGCATCACTATCCTCTAATACGTCAAATAAATCTCTTGGCTGAGTTCGAACAACTACGTGCCAATCTTTTTCAATCGTGTCCTCCACGTAAAATGCCTGTAATGCTTGTGATGCTAGTATGAAAGGATCCTCTTTAAATCCCAATTGATTGAAATTCACCATAGTAAATCCATATTGATCAGTCTTCATTCCTCGTGGACTTTCACTATTAACCCATTCGCACTTAAATAACATCACAGCTCGACCCCTATCTCCTGCTTCAGTAGGACCACAATATTTGACCTCAAACATATCTACAACTCTGCCATAACAATTTACTTGCCCAATTGCTCCAGGAACATTTGCAGGTACAAAGACACCACAGTTTTGATTCTTATGCTTATCATCCACAGATTTTATACGAAATCTAAATCCATGAACAATGTGACTTTTGTATCTGCTCACAACCCTACTAGGATAATTAGCTAGCCAATGCAAGTCTTGAGATATCAATGTGTCATTAGCATCATATCTTGAATTCATCTGTAATAAGTATGAAGATAAATATTGACAAAATAACTATAAACATGTTATAATTAAAATGCAAAACAATAAATAAATAATATGATTATTATATCAACTCACATGTTGCTTGAACCATTCTGGAAATTCTTTCTTGCTTAGCTCTTTAATTTGTCGCATAGTTAACCTTTCTCGACGATATTTAGTTTTCAAGAATTCTTCATGTTGCCTACACAATTATGTCCAATTTAGATAATTATTTTTTCAAAGTTAAGAAAACCAATAAAACATTTCGACGTATGATTAAACATTCTTACCTTCTAAATGGGCTAACTTCATCACAATTATTTAGAATGTATCTATGGCACTGATCAAGAACATTTAGATTGAGCTCCACATTTTCTCCTGAACCCATATAACATCCTTTCGAGTCAAAAATTGATAACCCACCAGATACTCCACGTCCAATCCCATCTTCATTTCGGCCTCTACGGGTACGACGAGACTCAACGTCTCTAAGATACATGGAACAAAATGACAAGCACTCATCCACCAAATATGCTTCAGCAATAGAACCTTCAGGACGACCCTTATTACGAACATAGCGCTTCAGTGTTTGCAAATACCTACAATTATAAAACGAAATACAAATTATTATAATTATTAATTAAAGTTATGACTACAATTGTAAAAAAATTATAAAAATTTATTCATTACCGTTCAATTGGATACATCCATCTATATTGAACAGGGCCTGCAAGCGCTGCTTCATCTGCCAAGTGAACTGGGAGGTGCACCATTATATCAAAAAATGCAGGAGGGAATATTTTCTCAAGTTGACATAATGTCAAGGCAATTCTTGAATTCAGTTGCTTAAATCCTTCCTCAGACTCCTTCTTACTACATAACTGTCTGAAAATTGCACTCAACTCTAATAAAACCATAGTAACAGCTTTAGGCAAAACCGGGCGTATTGCAAGCGGGAGTAACTGCTGCATTAAAACATGGCAATCATGACTTTTCAACCCATGTATTTTTCGTTCATTCACGTGCACACATCGTGACAGATTTGATGAATATCCATCTGGGACCCGAATAGTAGACAATACTTTACAAAACGCAGTTTTTTCTTCTCTTTTCAATGTGAACAATGCTGGAGGTCGAAATGTTCTATTTCCTTCTCTACGTGGGTGTTGACTATGTCTTATGTTCAAGAATTCAAGATCTGCACGTGCCGCCAATCCATCTTTAGACTTTTCTATATCTAGCAATGTTCCTACCACACTGTCACATATATTCTTCTCGATATGCATAACATCAAGATTGTGTCTAATCAAGAGATGCCTCCAATAAGGTAGTTCATAAAAAATCGATTTCTTCTTCCACTGACTGTTACTACTTGTACTGCTCGAAGCTCTTCTTCTGCGTTGCCCAACTGAAGCATCCTTGTTTGGTTTTCCAAAAGTAAATCTCAATGTAGAAAGTTCTTCGAGACATTGTAAACCAGTCCACTGCCTTGGTGCAGTACGATGCTCTCGACGACCATTAAAAGTGATGGTTTGCCTTCGAAACCTATGATTATCTTCAAGAAATCGTCGATGCCCCATATAACAAATCTTGCGACTCGCTGGCAAGTAAATAGATTCTTTATCATGCATGCAATGTGGACAAGCTTTATAACCATGTGTACTCCATCCTGACAACATTCCATAAGCCGGAAAATCACTTATGGTCCATAACACGGCAGCCTTCATCGTAAAACTTTGGTTGGAAAACGCATCATAAGTGGGAATGCCCACCTCCCACAACTCATTCAGCTCGTCAATCAATGGACGCATGTATACATCAATCTCTTTACCAGGACTGCGCGGTCCTGGTATTAACAAAGACAATAACAAATTTGGTTGCTTCATGCACATCCAAGGTGGCAAATTATAAACAGAAAGCACCACAGGCCATGTGCTATGATCATTCCTCATTTTCCCAAAAGGATTAAATCCATCACTGGCTAACCCTAATCGGACATTTCGAATTTCTGACGCAAAATCCGGATATAAATTATCCAAATGCTTCCATGCGGGAGAATCTGAAGGATGTCTCATAAACTCATCCTTAGGACATTCAGTTGCATGCCATCTCATATGTTCAGCCATATGCTTCGACATAAAAAAGCGTTGCAATCGTGGTTTTAAAGGAAAATACCACATAACCTTAGCTGCGACCTTTTTCCTCGAGCTATCCTCTGCATTGGTAATTTTATATCTTGATTTACCACAAACTGAGCACACGGTCAAATCTGAAGTATCTTTCCAATAGATCATGCAATCATTGGGACATGCATCAATTTTCACATACGACAGCCCCAAGTCATTTATAAGTTTTTTTGCTTTATAACAGGATTCAGGCAAACAATCCCCTTCAGGCAACATTCTTTTAATTAACTCCAGTAAAGTGGTGAAGATCTCGTCAGGCATTCCCGCTAAACACTTGATCTGATACAATCTTACAACTGCTTCCAATTTCTTAAACTCCTTACAACCTGGCCACAAATCTTGATCTGCCTCTTCAAGCAACTTAAAAAAAGTCTGCACCTCTTCTGGACGCCCTTCCCCAATAGGGGGTTCAGTAGATGGCCCAACACCTTCTTCTGTTAATGGTTGGACAAATACATCATTAAGAAAATCATGCATGCCAATCACCTCATCTCCTGTTTCTTCTTCTCCAATTCCCACATTTTGCTCTCCAATGTTTTGCTCGCCATGATGTCGCCAACAAGCGTTTTTATAATCTTTATCCATATCATACAATATGAGATGTTCAACAATGGTGTTCCTAACAAAAGAATATCGATTACAACATCTTTTGCAAGGACATCTAAACTTATCAGGACCAACACCATTTGCAACTGCTTGATCCAAAAACAAATTAATTCCAGTTGTATACGCTTCAAAATTTCGGGGTATTGTCAACCAACTCTTGTCCATATTTTACCACTTTACGAAGGTAAAATATTATGTTGACACTAAGATGCCTACAATCTTTCAATCCCTATCATGTAGGCATAACTATCAAAATTTTCAATTTCTATCTTTCACCCCTCGAACTCTATCACGATTGCAATCTTTTAATTTTCAACACCTATTATAGTAAAAGCAAATTAAAATAACAACAAAAAGTTGTCAAAATTATGCTCATCTAATCCATTCTAATAAATAACAACCAAAAGTTATCAAACTTATCAAAATAACAACAAATTCAAATAACAATTAGAGTGCAAAAAAAATTAATTAATATATTCTTATATTCCTAAATATTATAAGTTTAGGTTATATTCTTATATGAAAGGTTATATTCTTATATGAAAGGATATTCTTATATTATAAGTTTAGGTTATATTCTTATGAAAGGTTATATTCTTATATTTTTATATTCCTAAATATTATAAGTTTAGCTTATATTCTTATTAGAGTGCAAAAAAAAAAAAAAATAACATAATATATTATAATATTACTCAATATTATAAGTTTATGTTATATTTAATATTGTTAATTTAACATAAATGCATATAAATATTATTCATTCCATCTTCTCATAACAATTCAAATTATGTTCATCTAATCCATTCTAGTAAATAACAACAAAAAATTATCAAAATAACAACAAATTAAAATAACAATTAGAGTGCAAAAAAAAAAAAAAAAATTAACATAATATATTCTTATATTACTCAATATTATAAGTTTATGTTATATTTAATATTGTTAATTTAACATAAATGCTTATAAATATTATTCATTCCATCTTCTCATACCAATTCAAATTATGTTCATCTAATCCATTCTAGTAAATAACAACAAAAAATTATCAAAATAACAACAAATTAAAATAACAATTAGAGTGCAAAAAAAAAAAAAATTAACATATTGTATTCTTATATTACTCAATATTATAAGTTTATGTTATATTTAATATTGTTAATTTAACATAAATGCTTATAAATATTATTCATTCCATTTTCTCATAACAATTCAAATTATGTTCATCTAATCCATTCTAGTAAATAACAACAAAATATTATCAAAATAACACCAAATTAAAATAACACTTAGAGTGCAAAAAAAAAAATTAACATAATATATTCTTATATTACTCAATATTATAAGTTTATGTTATATTTAATATTGTTAATTTAACATAAATGCTTATAAATATTATTCATTCCATTTTCTCATAACAATTCAAATTATGTTCATCTAATTCATTCTAGTAAATAACAACAAAAAATTATCAAAATAACAACAAATTAAAATAACAATTAGAGTGACAAAATTAATTAATTCGACTAAATTTTTATTAATTTAACAAAATAGTAGAATTTTATCTAAGTGCTTAAATTATAATTTTTAAATAAATAAACTTGTGTATTATACAATTTAAAAATTAAAGAAGTTAGGGATACAAACCTGATTTGTTGAAGAATTTCGACGTCAACAATTCTTTATGTACTCAACCAACTCCAATAACTTTCCTACAAAAATAAATTGTAACTAAAAATTAAACAAGAAAAACTTACTGTTGTGAAAATAAAAATATTATAAGCAAGAAAAACTTACTGTTGTGAAGAGGAACAAATGAATTTTGAAAACCAAAGGAGAAAGCTGAAAGAGAGAACAGAGGAACAAATGAAGTTTGCAAACCAAAGGAGATAGCTGAAAGAGGAACACGGGAGACTTTGTAAAAATTGGAAGAACGAATAAGAAAAGTGCAAGAGAAGAAAAAGAAAACACGGGGGCAACAATGTGTCGCTTACAACCGACACTGGTTTTCAAAATATATGTCGCTCAAAACCGACGCAAGATTTAAAATATTAAAAACAAGAATTAGTGTCGCCTAGAAGCGACACTAATAGTTTATGTCGCTTAAAAGCGACACTATTTTATTTAAAGCGACGCCATTGCTTAAAAATATTAAAATATATGTCGATTATAAGCGACACTAAATTTTTACGTCGGTTTAAAAGCGACATAGAAATTTTATGACGCTTATAAGCGACACTAAATACGACGTCATCTTCACTGAGTGTCGCAAATCTCTTTTTCGCCACTATATAATATTAAAGCGACGCAAGAAGTGACACTATTAGGTCCTTTTGTAGTAGTGTTAACAGCCCTTGGATTAAATCCAATCGTTGATATCTCTATGATCAAATCAAAGGGTATAAAAAAAATTCAACGGCTCAAATTTAAATTTAATGATTAAAATTTTTAAACTTAATATTCACCTAATTTAGTGATTTTTTTAATGATTATCGGAATTCAAATATTTTTAAGTTAAAAGTGTTCATAAAAATAAATTAGGATAATCTACATATTAAAAAAAAAAAAAAAACTTAAAAAAAAAAACTACATTTATTTTTTTAATAATTTTGAACTAAAAAATTTAACCCAGAAATGTTTGAGCAGAAAAACTGTTCGTGAATTAAAGCCTAAACATTTTATGTTAAAAAATTTAAATTTTATTCAAAAAGTTGAAGATGGTTTAATAAATTGTAATTTCATTCTCGCAAATGTATTTTTTTTTAGGTTACTTTTCGTTTTTTAATCCAACTTTTAGGTTACTCTCTTATTTAACTTGGGTATCGCTGTCCTGATCCCCTAACTGATCATGTTTTACTTTCTAAAAATGCGGTTTTTGATGCAATTTCTTTTCCATTTTATTTTCCCACGATGCTTCATTTCCCACCGAATATACCCACACTCTAGTACTGTAGCTGCCAATAGCATTCCCCTAGCCTTTATCACAACCTGCTGCTAATGTACAGCCTGTCCATCCTGCATCTGCTATCGCTGCCCCGCATGCTGCTGCCACTACTTTATTACAACATTAACCCACTACCAAACCCTAGTGAGCAATAGGAATTTTATACTATAAAAGAGTGAGAGGTGAGAGGAGAGAGGAGCAGAAAGAGAGGGAGAGAGTTCGTAGAGAGGTGAGGAGCAGAGAGAGAGAGGGAGGGACGGATTTCTCGGTGTGTTCATCTCTCGTGTGCAAAATGGGTTTCCACTGTGAGTGCAAGTTCTCGGTGTTCTTCGAAGCTCAAGGCGGCAGATCTTCTCAGGTTCATTCGTTTTTTTTCTTTGATTGTTTATGTTTATCAACTGTTTGATTAAATGACTAAGTGAGAAGATTTCTGGGTTTCGCATATATTTTCTTGATGTATTAAAATCCAATGCCGTATGTGAGTAGTTAAAGATTGAAACAATATAAAGCCAAAGCCTTTCTTTCTATCAAAGCTTGAAAATTTGTTGATTTTCTGCACTTCAAAGGCCGAAGCCTAAGTTGCAAGGAACATTTGAAAATTTGTTGATCTTTCTGGGTTTAGCTACATTTCGTAAGGCCAAAGCCAAAGTGTAGTGTCGTTCCGAAGTTTGTTTGAAGGAATTGTTGAGAAATTTCTTGGTGTGTAAAACATTTTCTTGGTGTTTAACAATATCTGAGTGAGAGTTCTAAGCTATAGATATCGATTCCGGTTTCCTTTTGGCTTTGATTGCGTTCTTTTTCGCTATGACAATTGATCCAAAACATTTTGGTAGGAAGATCAATTCGTCAGATGACTCCTACATGATAGAACTCGTGTCTTTCGTGCTGAAGTCAATAGGAGTAGAGTTTATGTTCTTCATGTTGCTCGTATTTGTGGTTCAGATGGAGTATCCACTCCTGTTTGTTTGGTTTGGCATTGTTCGTGGTCAAAGCCATGTACTGGGTGTCTCAGTATGAGACATTACCCAAGTATCTATACTACATCGTGTTTGGCATTCTAAACTTCCTACTATTTGGTTCTTTGACTTTGAAAATAACCTTTGATTTTGGATGGGGGAACATCAAATCCCCCATCCAAAATCAAAGGTTATTTTCAAAGCCAAAGAACCAAATAGTAGGAAGTTCAGAATGCCAAACACGATGTAGTATAGATACTTGGGTAATGTCTCATACTGAGACACCCATTACATGGCTTTGCCCACGAACAATGTCAAACCAAGCAGGAGTGGATACTCCATCTGAACCACAAATACGAGCAACATGAAGAACATAAACTCTACTCCTATTGACTTCAGCACGAAAGACACGAGTTCTATCATGTAGGAATCATCTGACGAATTGATCTTCCTACCAAAATGTTTTGGATCAATTGTCATAGCGAAAAAGAACGCAATCAAAGCCAAAAGGAAATCGAGATCGATATCTATAGCTTAGAACTCTCACTCAGATATTGTTAAACACCAAGAAAATGTTTTACACACCAAGAAATTTCTCAACAATTCCTTCAAACAAACTTCAGAACGACACTACACTTTGGCTTCGGCCTTATGAAATGTAGAAAGATCAACAAATGTTCCTTGCAACTTTGGCCTTTGAAATGTAGAAAATCAACAAATCTTCAAGCTTTGATATAGAAAGAAGGGCTTCGGCCTTATATTCTTTCAATCTTTAACTACTCACATATGGCATCGGCCTTTAATACATTAAGAAAATATATGAGAAATCTATAAATCTTCTCTCTTAGACATTTAATCAAACATCTGATAGACATAAACAACCAGAGAAAAGAACGAATGAACCTGAGAAGATCTGCAACCTTGAGCTTGCATGCACAGTTAAAACTCTTTATTTTATTTTATGAGCTAATTTTTTCCTGCTCACGTAGATAAAAGGTGAAAAAATCTTTAAAAGCTGGGTGAGACAATGTTGTGACTTTGTTGTCAATCTGTTCTGACTTGTTTTGCAAAGGAGTTCGAAGATGCGAGAAGAAATATTTTGATGAATGAAGACTACTAGATTTTTAATCTGTCTTTATTCTTTCTATCAACTTTGTTTTTGTGTTTCTACAATCAATTGTTAAATTGCTACCAAAAACATACACAGAAAGAATAAAAATGACCACAAAGATGGCAAAACAATTAACCACATATGTTGTTTATATGCTCACTGAAAGGAAAAATTAAGCTTCTGCATTTGAAAAAACCTATTTGTATATAACAGACATATCCCTTTAGCTTAAGCTCACACACCATTTGAAAGAGCCTCTTGTATCCATTCCAATTATTCTACTGTGGAGCATGTCCCTCTACTATTCCCCACCAACAATCAACTATAAAAGCCATCTACATTAACTAATTTCAATACCCTTAGCTGCTTTAGTAGACCATCTGGGTCAATCAGTTCACACTTGATATTAATGACACCTAACTGCCACCAAAATAAAAGACATGATGAAGAGCATACAAATTAGAGACTAAGCTTAAAAACAACCCTTGTGTATTAAGCAGAACTTGAACTCACTTGACTTGGCAACCTCCAATGCAAGGTATAGAGTAGAAAAGCAAACGCATTGTCAGACAGAAAAGCAACAATTTAACTTGCACTGCAAATAAATATTAGTAAAGTTATAGAACTCACTGGCAGCATTACACATACCAATAAGAAACCTAAATATGAGTGTTTGGGAAAGTTTTGTTTATTTGAACTATCAGGAGTATCTGGTGTATGTACAGGGTAGACGGTTCTTACAAAATAGAATGAGAGAGATGAGGTCTAAATGAACTGGTGGCAGCGGTGATTGAAACTTGAAAGGATATGGTTTAAGTTTTTCAATGGTGAAGCGGTGAGTGACAGGAGATGGAGAGGGATGAAGGTTTGCCAGATGAGGCGAGGAGGGAGAGGGAAAGCAGAAAGGAAGGAAGAACGACAGCTCATGCACAGAGACACGTGTTAACGTGGGGCAATTTCGCAATTTTACTGTGCACAAGAGAAAAACAAAGAGCAATTTCAACAGTAAAATGGGGGCAATTCCGTCTTTACATTGTTCTTATGAACACTGTTTTTTGCCGTAGGGATATAATATAATAAATTTTAGAGTTTTAGGTGTCAATTGTATTGGTGAAGAATGCTGCAACGTGGAGGCTTGAAGTGGTGAATGCATGTTGATTGTTGCAAAGCATGGAACCTGGAGGTGGCAAGGGTACATATGTTTTAGTGTTTGGTCACCTATATTTGTTTTTACATGCGTGGTTATAGCTTTGATGAATAAGCAATGTAGGGTGCTTATTCTTCGTCCTACAGTAGCTGCGTGATAGTTTTTTAAGACACCATTTCATCTTTGCTTTTTTTTACTGCCAATTGGAACCAGCTTTGTGCCGCCTCCCAAATGCTAATCGTTATACAACCACATATCACTTCGGCAACACTAATTCATCCAAAATCACAAATTTTACTCCAAATCTCCAATGTCATATCACCAATCAATCATTTACAACTATATAATCTCTCAATTTTTATACAAAGAAAATTGAACTAAGCAAGTTTAAAGGATTAGAGATCATGAACAAGAAATGAAAGCATCATATACTCTAGTCTCTGCCTTTTAACCAATGCACGCAGCTCCACTTTCATTCCCTAATGAAAATAATAGAAATCAAAGTCACTCAATGATGGAAAACCCCCAAAATAGACCACACAAATAATCAGCATGTAATCAGCAATGAAAGTGCTGATCAACCTTGGCTTACAAAGCAAATGCATTGAAGCTTAAATGGTTGGATTCATATCTCAGTTTTCCTAAGGAATTCTAGAGGTAGAGTTTCTCTCACTGAACTTATTAGTGCAGCCCAAAACTCCTTAGTAAAAACTGGTGCATGCTAAACGTAACCTGTAACATAAGATTGAATAATCAGAAACAAAGTGATGGTATTACCACCACCAGAGCATTACTCAATCAGCATTATCACAGGCTTAACGTGCCTCACAGTCAACGAAAAGTATTGAACCAATTAAAGGAAAAGAATCGCAATAAACGTTAACTAAAACAGAAAGAAACGGAGTTAATTCACTGAGCTCTGAGAATGAATTATACTGTAGTCCGCCTTGCCATGTCATTAAAGGAATGGCTAACCACGATGTTTCTCCCTCCATGATCAGGAGGAGTAAAGTGAAAAGAACCTGAACACAAATATAATACAGAAAAATTCTTATATAGAAAATACAATACACAAAATTATACATGTTAATGAGATTCGAGTAGTACTACACTTATCATCTAGTTGTATCATCATTTGTACAAGAAACGACTTGGTTTTTATAACATGACTTAACAAGTTTATTTTTTAAGTTGTAAACTTGTATACCATCGTAACCATCAAGGGATGATTCCATACGAAACCTACGACTATATTCAGTGTGAAGTAAATTGAGTTTTCTTCGAATTTCGAAAATGTTTTTGAATTTATAAGGGTTTTGTTTTGTTTGGCCCTCATTATTGTTTAAATATTGGGTTTTCTTTGTGAGTTCATTCAAATCCTCTAGGGTGATGAAACTAAACTATCAAAAATGGAAAGCAAATCCAGGTTCACCTGACCATCAAGCAAATAACTAATCCATACCTCTTCAATTAATGGTTTAATTAATTTCTCTCATTGGAAGCGTCACAACATTTCTGTTTTGTGGTAAAAAAAATGTTTCAAATATTCATTCATACATTTCTTATAACTATTTCAAACTAGCTGTAGAAGAAAAAAATAACATATTTATAAGATGAAAATAAAGAAAGAAAAAATTACTGTGGATTGGGAACAATCCAAGTCGGGGCTGAATTTTTACTTGTGTTGGCAACCAGTCGAGATTTATAGTGACTTAATTAACAACTTCAGTTTCTAAATTGTATACTCCAAGATGAAAATCACGAGGCTGCCCAGTCACCACAGCTCTGATGTTCTGGAAATTTCCTGGTGGATAACGACATTTCCGGTAATAGATTTTCGACCAAAATCAAAGCACGACCACGAAAACAGTCAATTTTCTCCCACATTTTAATTGGCAGCAACGTCTAACTTGTAGACATAAAAGGGCGCTGATATTTCTTCCCGATTAGGATACAGCAACCTTCCGTGCTCCACAAGCAAAATCCCCCCATTGTTTCCACCAATTGATGCACTAAATATGCAGCCGTCACTTAGAACCATTTGATCCATCAAGGGTTGTAAATCCATGATTTTCATGGGAAAATTCTGTCAAATATATTGCTGAAATATACCAACTATTTATATGATTATATTTAAATGTATAATCTGTGACAGCCCGTTCCAACGTACGCGTGAAAAGATGATTTTGCCCCTAGTGTTATTGTTACGTTGTGTGGTTGTTTTGAGTTGGTGTGGCTGGTAGTGGACCACACACACACTCCCATAATTTCCCTCACCCTTTCTCCCTATCCCTGCACCTCCCCCGTGCCTTTTCCCTTCCCATTTCTCATATTCTTTGTACGGACACACCCCCAAAACCCATGTAATCTTCACAGATCGAAGAAACAAAGTACATATCCATGCTCGTGAGGTCCATTGGAGTCCAACCATACCCATTTCAGGTAAGGATACCTTCGTTTTCACGTCGAACTTGGGATACCCGATTTTTGGTATTGTTCATGCACACGTAAATTCTTATGTTTTGGGAATTTCAAGCTTGTAGGAAGCTTGGTGAGGTCCTTAGGAGGCTCGGGGTGGTTCGTTTGAAGGTTTTGGACATCGGGATCATGAGTTTCGAGGTTGGCCGGAGTTGGGGGTATTTTCCCGGCGAGATTTCAGGGATTTTAGCACTTGAAAGTGGTAAGATTTTGTTCCTCTCGTTGTAAGCTTCAATTTGGTACCAATTTTGTGAAATTTGGTTGAAAAACAAAGAAGATAGGACGATTTAAAGATTTCCTGATTTTCCGGCGCCGGAGCCTCGCCGGAGAAGACGACGGAATATTCTGTCAGTTTGGACGGAATATTCCTAACGCCGTTGACGGAATCCGTTAAAGTTAATGGAATATTCCTAACGGCGTTAATTGATGCCGTCAGCGTGCCAGGCACGTGCCTGCGCGTGGCCGGCGCGTGGGGGCGCGTGCGGCGGTGAAATTTTTTTCTAAAAATATGGGGATGTTCCTGAGGTTGAGTAGATCACATTGGTATATTCATACATCCCATTTGAGCATTGTATGAGAAGTTATTTCATAAGGTTGGTTATGTGCTTTAAAATTAACGTTTTTGTAGTTGTTTCGCATATAGGTGATACCTATCCCGAGGACGAGCGTGGTCACTCGAGGCATGGGGGTTACGACCCTTCCACATACCGGTGAGTGGGCTTTTGGTTTTCCGTATATACCTATATACTTATATTTTTCCCAGAAAGTGATTTAAAATGTTTATTCGTTATATGCCATATATTATATTGCCGTTTATTATGCATGGTTAGTTGCATTTATATGTGTGTGTATTGGTGCTGCGGACACACAGGTAAGTGCCAGGTAAGTGTAATCCATGTTTACTTTTAGTAGTGATTTGAGATGCATAGAGAGCTCATAACCTGCATCCCCGGTGTTAGTGCTCCCGCCCAGAGTTGGGCACAGTCCTTCACGTGATGTTCACCTCCCGCACCACACGCTCAGCTTGGATCCAAGTTAGGTGCACAGTCCTGTCATACAAACTACTCTAGGTGGTTCCGACTCGTAGGTGACCCGCGAGTATTCGCCTAGCCTTCACGTGATCGTAGCACTTGAGCGTATATATATATATATTACACCCAGGCTTGTCGTACAGACCACTCTAGGTGGTTCTGACTCGTGTGCAGGTCTAGTTAGTGAGTTGGAGATTTGAGCTCTAGATTCAGCCGTACAGGTCACGTTAGTGACTCCGGCTGACATATTATATGATATTGATGCGATATTACCTGAGCACTTGCATTTTACTTTGAGGTTTTGGTATGGCATATATATTTATATATTCTATTTTCTGGGAAGTATACAAGTTTTACGGCGAGGGGTTAGAACTTGTTTATTAAATGGTTTTTGAAAAGCTTTGTTTTTGCCCACTCACGCTTTTGTTTTGCGCCCCTCCAGGTTCTAGTTGGCTTGCATGTTTGGTGGCTTCCCTGAGGATTTCCCCGGCATATCTGACAGATCACCACCAGTGTAGGACCACCTTTGGGTGTGCTTTTGTTGTGTCGTTTTCTCCCGGACTACATTAGGTCGTCGTGCTCTGAACTTGTGTCACACTTACGTTTGCACTTGTTCGTTATTAACTTGTGTAAAACTAGTTTTTATTTATTCGTACTACTTATTATTATTTTATTTAGCTTCCGCACTGTGCACATGGTTACGTCACTTCCACGTGACGGCCAGCATGCCCTGATCTCGATCGGGGTGTATCAGTTTGGTATCAGAGCCTAGGTTTGGCAGTCCTGTGTTTTTGTGAGTATTCTAATGGTTTTGGTGTCTTCTGTCAGAATTATGCCGCCTCGCCGGGAACCACGTCGCTCTGCTGAGCCTAGTTTCCCCGATATAGCTCAGCTGGGGGAAGCTATTGCTACAGCTATTCATTCGGCGATCCGCCCTCCCCAGAGGACTCCTCTGGAGACTATGTATAATTTGAAGTTGGATAAGTTCGAAGGCAACGAGGGTCATGAGGGTGCGGAGCGATGGTTAAAGCATATTGAGAAGACTTTTCGTGTTCTACACAGTCAGGGGAATCTCCCTGTCGAGAAGTGGGTGGAGACGACATCGTGGTTTTTGGGTAAGGAGTCTGCGTCCTGGTGGGAGCAGGAACTTCGTCGTTTCACTCCGGCTGAGAAGACGAATTGGGATGTTTTCCGAGAGTTGTTTAGGAGAAGGTTTGTGCCTCCTGAGTATATTGACCGAAAGAAGCAGGAATTCACTGAGTTGAGACAGGGGAAGTCGACAGCGAATGAGTACTACCAGAGATTCACTGACTTGTCTCGCTATCATCCAGACAGGGGAACTCTAGTAGGTGATATATTTGAGTCACAAACATCACTATGTATAAGCTCTAAAATTTGGGTATTCCTTTCAACGAACTTAAAAGGTTTCTTGGGTTGCTTTGCTTGTACACAAATTTCACACTTGTGCTTGATATTCATGTTTGACTTGGAGACCAGGTTTAAATCCATCATTTTCTTAATTTTGAACAAGTTTACATGTCCCAACCATCCAGGACAAACATTACTAGATTCAACATTGAGAACTTTTGGAAGAGTATTGCACTCGGAAGAAACTTAAATAATCCTTCACTGATAAAACCTTTTCCAATAAATACACTATTCTTGGTTATTACAACCTTATTTGATTCCATTACAACTTTATAGCCTTGCTTTACTAAACATGATTCAATAATTAAATTTCTTCTAATATCAGGTACATGTTGCACGTCCTTCAAAGTTAAGACCTTTCCAGATGTCATCTTCAATTCTATGACTCTAATTCCAAGCACTTGAGACATTGAGTCATTCCCTAGAGTTACACGTCCGCCACTAGATTCCTAAAAGGTTTTGAAACATTCACGATCAAAACAGACATGTATATTAGCTCCAGAATCTACCCACCAATCTTTATTTTCATAATAAAATTGACAAAGGAATCATACTTAAAATGCTTTTGAGAAGATTGTTGCTCCATCAGCATATTCAATTGGGCTTTTGGACCATTATGATTTGACTTAGACTTGTTCTCCACAATCTTCTTGTAGAAGCAATCCTTGGCCATATGGTTGGTCCTTCCGCAAACAAAGCACACCCCCTTCTCTCTCCCTTGATCCTTAGTCTTCTGGACGTTCTTATTTTGGTTGGGTGATTTGAACTTAAAATTTGTTCTTCTGGATTTGAAATTCTTCTTATTATTTTTGGTGAACTTGTTTTTTTGTTTTTGCCAATTTTGTTGGTGTCATTTTCAACTAAGTGCACAGTTGTTTGATTTTCGGTTTCCTTCTTTTGGCTTCACCTATGTGTCTCTTCGACCCTTATTGAATTCATGACTTGAACCAAAGTAAGTTCTCCTTGTTTATGCCTTAGGGTTCTAGCAAGTCATTCCAAGATTGAGACAATTTATCAATAAGGCAGGAGACTTTAAAATCCTCATTGAACTTTGTTCCTTTCTTTTCAACTCTTCTTAATTGCTCCTGATACTCATGTATTTGTTCCCTCACAGACTTGTTATCAACCATCTCATAATCATTAAAGTTTGAGACCATGAACCTATCCATCCCAGTATCTACAATTCCATATTCCGTTTCTAAAGTTTCCCAAAGTTTTTGGCGATGGATGTAGTACCATGATACTGATTAGAAAGGGCACTTAAGATTATGTTGTGACAATGGTATTATATTAGTTCAGGAGTTAGTTTAGAAGATGACTCTTTAGAAGAGCAATCTTTGTTTGATTGAGTTTCTTCGAGTGCAGATACAAGTCCTAAGACAGTTAACCAATATTTTACTTGTTTTTGCCACCCACGGAAATTATAGCCACTATATTTTTCAGGCTGACCCTATTGGCTTCTTCTAGACTTGCCATTTGTTATGTAATATTGACTAATAATAAGTGAGAGAGAGAAATAAGATTGCTATAACACTGTAGAAATTAAAACAAGTTTGTCACTCAAAAGTTTCAACAAATATAGAATGAACTATACTAGTGTATAATATTCTTAGATCAATTAATAGTGATAATTACAAACATATTTGATTAAAGCACCACAGAGAAATTAAAATATCAATATGCAATCATGAAATAGTAAACAATTAACTAGAAAACTCAATTAATTCTACTTATACTATGTAGGATCAATCCCAGCGAATAAATGACAGATAAGCAGTATTAAAGTGCTTTGGTACTAAATAAAATACGCAGAGAATCAAAGATGCAATGAAGGCAATATTATAAACACACTTCTTTACAACTATATTAGTAATTCAAGAACCAAATCATTACTGACAGGAGTAAAAGGGTTCAACTGCTATTCAGATGCAATCAACGAAAGGCATGGTTAGCCTTTCCCAGAAAATTCAACAACAGGAAAACTACAATTATTGGGGCTTTCAAAGCACTGTGAAAACAGATTGTAAAATTTTGCAATTATATTATCACACTCATACGGCTTTAGACTGTGAAATATATTGCAGAAATATACCAACTATTTATATAATCAAATATATTAAATTAAATGTATATCACTATTAGACTTACGAAAAATTAAATTTGGAAAAATGAATAAGAATATCTGGCCTGTGAACCGAAGAGAGGCGCTATGTCGCTGCCCTAAAGTCGTAGACGCCTCCCTACGTACAGGTTATGTCAGTGCCTACAACTCCAAGATACAATCCAAAGCCTCACAAAGTGTCTGATCCATTATGTACGTATGGTGCGGCAGGCATACGATACTGTTATTCAACATAATGGTTTGGCATGTGAATGGACGAAGAAGCAATAAATGTGGAAAGGAATAGAATGATTTTATAATTGAAGGAATGAACCGATAATCAAAGGGACCTGAACATCTGCATTGAAACTGCACAATGCTTGACATTTCTGAGCTTCTGTCTAATCTTGTTTGATGTGACATAAATAGTAATTGGAGAAGCCATGAACAATTGATTGCCTGACTTTGCAGGTGGTTTGTGGGAAGCTAGCAGGAGCTGTTGCGTGCTTGCTTGATGAAAGTGGGAGGTTCAAAAAGAGAACTAAATTTTGATGTGAAGATATTAAGGCCTGCAAATGTGCATGAGGCTATAGCCCTTGCAGTTCAGCTTGAAAATAAGTTCAGTGAGCTCAAATTAGGTAACTAGAGAATTATAGCGCAAGTAAGACCCCAAACAGTTGTGCCTTACATTACTACTCCACCAGCCAATAGATTTGGTAACTTATCAGTAAAGAAACTTAGTCCAGAAGAAATTGTTATAAAGAGGGAATGAGGTGACTGCTGGTTTTATATGGAAAAATGGAGTAGGGATCACAAATGTGGTTAGAAGCAATTACTAATGCTTGATTTAGTTGACAATGATGAAGAGTCTGGAGAGGTAGCTACTGAATTGTAGCCTGAACTCCAAACCATGGAGCTTAAAGAATGTGCATTCTATTGCACCAACTCAAAACAATAATCTCAAACAATGAAGGTTGAGGGGTTAATTGGTAAACACACAGTGAGAATTTTGTTGGATTCAGGGAGCATTCACGGCTTCATTGATTCTAGGTCGACAAAACAAATGGGATGACACTTGCAGCATACTCAACCATTCAATGTGATGATTGCTGATAGAGGCAAATTGAGAAGTCAAGGGTGTCTCAAGAGGGCAGCTCTAGAAATTGGAGGGTTACCATTGTGCACATGATCTCTATGCATTGCCTTTTGGGGATTGGGACGTGGCCATAGGGGTTGATTGGTCATCTACTGTCAATCCAGTCCTCTGGGATTTCCAACTTTTGACCATGAAATTCCAGAAAGACAGTGTCACTTACAAGTTTTCTAACAAACCTTCAACTCCACCACCCCTCCAAGAAGTGTCATCTCAGCAGTTAGACAAGGAATTATGTAATTCTAACTTAAGAATGTTTCTGTATTCTTTGGAGAATGAGAAATTTGAAGCATTTGAGTTAGATCCAATACAACTTCAAGAACTGCAGAAAGTGTGGGGAAATTTTGAGGAGTTGTTTGTGTTGCCTACTGCACCAACTCAATTGAGATCTCAAGACCACAAAGTACCATTGATTGATGATTTGTTAGACCAACTCATAGCCCTTTCTCCTTCCTTGTGCTATTGGTAAAGAAGAAAGAGGGCACTTGGAGACTTTGCATGGATTACATGGAGCTAAGTTCTATCACCATCAAAGATACGTTTCCCATACCTTTGATTGATGATTTGTTAGATGAACTTTTTGGAGTTCAGTATTTCCCTAAATTGGATTTAAGATCAGAATATCATCAAATTAGGATGTATTCTGATGACATTGAGAAAACTGCTTTTGGAATACATGAGGGTCATTATGAGTTTTTGGTTATGCCAGTTGGGTTAACCTATGCACCAGCTACATTTCAAAACCTCATGAATGACATATTTAAGCCTTACCTCATACAACTCATTTTGGTGTTCTTTGGTGATATTAATCGACAACAAATCATGGGCAAAGCACTTGGTTCATCTAGGCATTAAGATTCTGAAGAATCATCAATTGTTCATCAAGAAACAAAAATGCTCATTTAGTCAGAGCAAGGAAGAATACCTTGGTCATATTGTTTCTAGAGTGGGTGTAGCTGCTGACCCCTCTAAATTGCAAGCAATTGTGGATTGGCCAATACACACTACTGTGAAGGGTCTGAGAGGGTTTTTGACTCTCTGGGTATTACAGGAAGTTTATTCTTGGGTATGGCAAGATATGTTAGCCATTTTATCAACTCACAAAGAAAGAAGGGTTTCTTTGGTCACCTAGTGCCCAAGATGCTTTTAGTCAATTGAAACAAGTGATGAGATCTCCACAGGCCCCAGTCATGCCAAATAAGGTAAACCTATTGCCTTCTCCAGCCAATCATTAGGTCCTAGAAACGAAGCATTATCCACTTATGAGAGAGAGTTTATTGCAAATGTGCAGGCAGTGAAAAATGGTAGAATTAGTTGCAACCGAAACATTTTGTGAAAAGAATAGACCACCACAACCTTATGTACTTTCTCAGTAATAGGGCTTATACTCCATTGGCCCCATAACAAAAAGGAGAGAGAAAGAACAAGAAAATTGAAATAAAAAGCACCAAGATTTTAACCACAAAAATGCATGTACATATATTTATATATATACACAAATGAATATGTATATGAATTAGAGTTTGCAAAAGCTATAGCAAAAGAAGCTGACACCCAAATTAATTTCCCTTTTACGCCTGGGGAGAGGGAGAGAGAGAAGAGTGGCAAAGCCAAAAAGCGAAAAAAATTGAAAAAAAAAAAAAAAAAGAAGAAGAATGATGACTCGGACGTTGCTTAAACCTGTTTTATCCCACATTGGAGTGTGAAAGTCTGTAATACCAAGCAACAAGTGTTGATGGCAGTTACATAACTGAGGGGAAAATTAGAACATTTGAATTTGGATATGGGAAAATGAGTAGAAACGGAAAAAAATGGGATTTTACAAACTGGAAAGTTAGCGCTTGTAGTGGGCGAATTACACTCCTTTTTGAAAACTCACGGCAACCTCTACTCCTTTCTTTCTCCCACGTTGATTTCGTATATATCTATATATAAATATATAATTTTGTGAGTTATTAAATTCTTTTTATCTCATTTTTAAATTTCTTAGATATTTTTTTTAAATATAATTTTGTTAGATTAATATTTTCTCCGAAAATGAAAGAGGAGTGGAGTTGGTCACGTCTCTTTCTTTTCTTTTCTTTTTCCTTTTTTTTTTTGGTTCATTTTTCAATAAAACAAATTTTAAGTTTCTGATTTTTTAACAATATTTCTATGACATATTAGTCCCTTTCTCTCTCCGAAAATGGAGGAGTGGAGTTGGTCACATCTTTTCTTTTTTTTTTTCAATAAAAACAATTTTAAGTTTCTGTTTTTTGTTACAATACTATGGCTGTGTTTTATTTTGTATTTTCTTATTGTTATTTTTGTGAGATAATAAACACTCAGGCTCTTCTAAAATGGAGGAGTGGTGTTGGTTGGTTGGGTTAAATTCATTTTATCTCGTTTTTTATAAGAAAATAAATCAGGGATTTCAGGACGTCCCTTTTTTTTATCTCATTTTTAAATTTCTTAGATATTTTTTTAAAATATAATTTTGTTACAGTGGGAGACTACTGCCGCATCTGCTTCAAATACAGTTTCTTTTTTTCTGCACGTTCTATTTTCTTTCCTCCACTTTCTCTCCTTGCCACGTTTTTATCATCATGTCCTTACTTTTTTACTTTTTATTATTTTTACAACTTGTAATAAAAGGGGCAATTTTGAGATATTAAATGTTTCACCGGTTCCAGCACTTCTTCTCCTTTTTATTTTTTTTCCTTTTTTTTTCTTCTAATAAAAAGAATTTTAGATTTATGTTTTTTTTTACAAAATTGCCCTTGTTTTCATGTATCAAATTCAGTTTTAGTTTTAGATTTTTTTTGTTTAAGGGGCTTTATAGTCCTTTTATTTTTGTGAAGCCTTGAGACACCAAACTCTCTTTCTGGCTTTCTAATATTAAAAATGAACTGTATTGTTGTTGACTAGAATATCTCGTAGGAAACTGAGTCTGTTTGATAGATTTGCTCTTGTTTAACTAACGAATCTGTACTTAGTTGACTAGCGAATTTGACTAGTCAATCCAGCCTACTTTAATTCATAATTGTTTTGTCATCGTTGTTTGCATAATGGACAGATATGTGAATGTGTTCCATTTTGTGATTTTTTGTTGTCAGACAAATCTAGGTAGACTCTAACTAGTTAGACGTACTAGTCAATTAAGTTTAGTTCTTGCAACTGTACTTTCTGTCATGGAAAAACTTGTAACTAGTTAGGTAGCTCATTTGACTAGCTTACTGTGCAAAGTTAAAATTTTTATTAGCAAGATATTCCGCCTAATACCAATTTCAATTGGTATCAGAGCTCTGCTCTTGGTATACAGAGAGTAATCTCTGAGAGTTACTGGTATTGAGCAGGCATCTCACCATTGATTGTGATCGTGTTACTGGCTCTTATAACTCACATCCGTTCTGTGTTGGAACAGACTATGCTGCAGAGTGTGAGAAGTTCACCGACAAGCCCTCTTTATTCCATCGTTTCATAAATACATTCTAACATGCTCAAACGATTACACATACAATATGGCAGCTACCAGACAATCACAAGACATAAAACCTTGTAGGATGGATGTTATACCCATTATTCCGTAATCTCTGCTATCTAACAGCATTTAGTTGCAGAATATAAAGATGACATACACTGATCAGATTGTAATGATAAAACTGCCTACTGCAAAAACTCTCTCGGGTCGGTGACGTAACCAGTCAAAGCTGACGCAGCAGCCGTATAGGGGGAAGCGAGATATATCTGGCCTTCCTTGTGACCCATTCGACCTGGGAAGTTCCTGTTTGTTGTCGAGACGCATACCTGCAAAGACAAGATGGTTAACAATCTACCAGTATTTATTTTCAATACAATTGAAATTAAAACCAAGATGTTCTCCTTGCAACAAGGTTATCTGCAAATTGGGTTATGAACCCCAAAGGCAGGGAAGTCAGTCCCAATTCTATCGAAGACGACATAGTGAAATGCAACAATGCGTGACGTCCAGCTGCCCCAAGACAGGAGAGCACAATAGATCCTTATGAATGTGTTGCAGAAAGTATGCACTCGCCTGAGGTTCATTTAAGCGTGCATGCGTGTCTTTCGGACCACCCATGCAAGCACCGCAAGTGGGACTTGCAGGTGCGTCACATCCAGCTTCCTCAAATATCTGGGAGCAAGTCTTGCCACCAGACCCTGGAACTGGCAGACTATACACGTCCATCCAAACCTGCAGATTTCAGAATATACAATAAACAAGATTTCATTCATCATGCCTTTCATAAAATTTCTTGATAAATTTATATATACAGATGTTGTCACCGAAGCACTTAATTCTGTAGCTTGACAAAGCTTTTGGGTAGCAGGCACAAGAAATGTGGGAACTTTGACCTTTTTCCCCTGCAGCAAAGGAATTAAATCTTTAAGCTTAAACCAAGAAAAGAGAATTTCCAAAAAAAACATTCAGATGTCAATTGAAGTCAGCATTACAGAATATGTAAACAATATCCCAATACTCATGTGACAAAGATTTGACTCCTTACAGATGCTAGAAAAACTCTGGCTGCAGCCATAAAATCCTCTGTTTTTCCACCAGTACAAGAACCGATATATACTCTGTCAATTTTCACATCTTTGCATTCTCTTGCTAAAGCACGATTATCTGGAGAATGAGGCTGGAATACAATTCTTTTTATGAATTAACCATGGAAGAGAGGCAAAATTACAAATCATTGAATATCTACAAGGGAGATTAAACTATAAGAGACCAATCTATGTGCTGCTCACCTTTGCCACCAATGGCTCCAATTTTGAGATATCAAATCTGTACTCTTTAAGAAATCTAAATGCACACAAAACAAACTCATTAATACAAACGAATTCCAAAAAGCCAAATCTCACAAATCTTAAGTTAGTCAACAGAAGGAATAAAAGAATATGCATATTATAAAAAGGAATATAAAAGAATATGCATATTCAAATCCTAGGTATGCTTAACATCCAATTCTCTTACATCTGCTGTAGATTTACAAATGATGATAAGGTAGTCCGTGACAACCTGAACTAAACTACATAAGATGATGACCACATGGTACTTTAAATGTGACAGTTCTACTAGTATATTTTCAAAAAGATGAAGATAGAATGATGTCTCATCCACTAACATAACATTGTCAAAATTCAAATGCACCATCAGTGCGTCAAAAGTCCCTCAAAACCATAGGAAATACTATTTTAAATATATCGCATTAAAACGTTATTAAATCTAATAGGAACATAAGATTCTAGAGTGCATGTCCACGTTGAAAGCAAAATACATGCTTCAGAGTTCAAACGTTATAAACTGGATCATGAAATGGTCTAATAAAATGTGGATAATCAGTAGCATTAATTACCTTGCTTTAGCATCACTGTAAACAGGTTCATAGGGAACAGACGTCTTATCCTGCAGTTCAACATTAAACATTATATAGCCTGTGCTACACAACACAAATGTATGTGAGATTCAAAAAGAACAAATTTGTGACAGCCACCCACCAAAAAATAAAAAATAAAAAACGTGAAAATGTTGTGCTCCCAACTCCATTTTACTGACTCTAAAGGAGGGGAAAGAGAGGGAGAGAGAGCCATCGTAACATTTGAAGATTTGTAGCACTAACCTCAAGGTAATTAAATGTAGTGCTATCAGCAGGAACAATACCATTTTTACCTCCAGCCTCAACAACCATGTTGCATAATGTCATTCGTTCTTCCATCTGTCCAGCACAGGTTTGTGAAAGAGTAATTAACAGATACAACCAGATGAATGGTATGATCATACATACAGTAAAATTCACTTACAGATAAGCTTTCAACAGTGCTGCCAACAAATTCCATAGCTTTATATGTTCCACCAGCAACAGTTATTTCACCAATAATTTGCCAGATGAAATTCATTTATCAAGGAGACAACAAGCCTGGATGTGTTATATATTAAGCAAATAAAATCATATGATCAGTCTAACTTTTATAATTTTAACTTCTTTGTATATGCAGACTGAGTGAAAAAAAAAAATTCTTTGAGAACAGTTAAACTTACTTGCAGAATCAAATATTTGGCAAGCAAATAGTCGAGCATTTCACCATCCATCACAGATCTCAATGTTGGTGGCACCTGCAATTTTAGAAGGAAATCAGAAAAGTACGAAAACACAATAAAATTCACAGAAATTACTGCAAACAATTATAACATTAAAGTATGAGATAAAGCAGTACTGCAGAAATTGTGAATCAACAGATACAACAACCTCGATCACTCATAGCTCATATTGGAAAGTGTCACATGCAAATGGTACTAGAGCCAGTTGTTTCATATGGCATGTATCTAAACACCTCACGCAACACTTGCTTCCAGGACATATACAACAATCTATAACTGTATAAATCAATCTAAATCAACCATTTACTAAAATCCTTTCATGTGCACAATATCAAAGTTTCACGAACTCATCATGCCTGCCAGTGCACTTTCGAAAACCATCACCACCTTCATGATCAC